>NC_083343.1:120723209-121031821 GCF_019175385.1 Lycium barbarum | reverse complement strand
AATGACGAGGGTTATCCCCACCATAGACTCATGTTGAAATTGAGTTACCCTCGGTACAATCTTATGGACTGTTCTGTTAGCTCTTTGCTTTATGACTCTGTTGCTGCTAGGGCAGTTGATTTGGATTATCCTATGATAGATCCCCGCGGTCATGAATTTATTTGCGTTTTGGGTTCTGTCAATGGGTTGTTTTGTTTTTCCATTCCTATTCCTGGAGACTTCATTATCTGGAATCCATCAATTAGGAAGTTCAAGAAACTTCCTAATCCTAAACGGGAATGCTGTTACATGTATGGTTTTGGATATGATGAACTTCATGAAGATTATAAGGTAGTAAGTGTTTGCAGTTCTAACGAGGTTAACATATATGGTCTAAATAGTGATTCTTGGAGAAGAAATATAGATGATGATTTTCCGAGTTGGCGGCGACTGGATAAGTCGGAGGGTATATTTGTGAATGGGAAGCTTCATTGGGCTAATAATACTTCTGAGAATAATCGTTCATATATTAGTTGGAGCATTATTTGTATTGGTTTGGCTGACGGGAAATGGGGAAAGATGGAGCTACCCTGCTTTAGGGAAAAAGATTCTGATGATATAATGCCGTGCATATCAATGGTGGGAAGTGATCTTTGTGTGTCATGTAATAGTGAAAGCTCTCATACAGATGTGTGGATTATGAAGGAGTATGGGGTTAAAGAGTCTTGGACAAAGATGTTTACCATCAAGCGTCCTCATAATGTTTATTTGGTTTCTCCCTTCTTTTGTACATCAGATAAAAGTGAATTTTTGTTTAAATTTGGACCAGCTTGCGTGATTTACAATCAAAAGAATGACTCCATCAGATATCAAGAGGTTACCAACTCTGCCATCTTCCGGGATGCAAAAATCTACGTTGAAAGCCTAGTTTGGCCCTTTTGCGAGAAGGAGCCAAGCATGCGACGCCTACCAGGGATGAAAAAGCTCAGATGATAGTAATTTAATAGCTTCTCCATACATTTTCTCACGTGCTGTTAAATTCTGTTTCTGTTGTCAAAAAGACAACAAGATATTACATATTATTACGTTCTTGGAGAACTTGTTAGTTCTTTTTTCCTTTTTGCTTCATGAAACAACACTTCTTTTTGCAAGAACTGTCCAAGTGCTCAAAGTCCATTGATAGCTAAAAGTCGTGGGAAAATTCTTTTTTGCACTTTTTTCATGGTTTTACATAGCGTTTTTATATTGTCCCAATTAATGTGGCACTGTTGAAATTTCAAGATTCAAACTTCTAAACTTTGATTGTGAATTCGAACATAGAAGCTTCAAGTTTTTTGAAATAAAATTTATATGTTTGGAAACTACATAAAAAGTACTATAAATCACAATAGTTAACAATTTAAAATATTTAAAAGACATATAAAGAAATTGTGATCAAAGAAAAACTTGACTGATTCTCAAAATTCTAACTATGCCACATAAATTGGGACGGAGGAAATACTATTTAAAATTGGGATAAGGCACTAGTATCCCCGCTCAACCTTGATCAAAGTTGATACGACACACCTTACCTTTCTCTGGATCTTATTACCCCCTAAACTATATTTTTTCTTATTTTTTTGCACCCTAAATGCTGATGTGACATATATAACCAGATGAGTGTATTACACGTATACTTTTTTAGAATTAAATCTTTTTTTTTTTCTTGTTTTTTTCCCATTAAAATCCCTGTTTTCTCTTTCCTATTATCTCAATCCTTTTTCATTTCAATGGAAAATCTCCTCCGCCTAACGGAGCCTCTTCCATTAGCTAAACTAGGAGATTCGAAAGATCTCAGTGAACTGTGCGTCGTTCCCCTGTGAAAATTATTCTTCCTCGTCCCTCTTCGATCATTCCCTTTTTCTTCCTCTGTGAAAAAATAAATAAAAAAAAATCCTCCCATGTTCCTTGTTTCGAAATCCCTCTATTTTTGCCTAAAATCCCTTTTCTCCTCCTATGTGATGCTCTATCTCCATTGTTCTGTTGAAATGACCTCCCTCTCCAAGAAAAATCAATGTTCAGGTCCTCCCTTGTGCGTGTGAGAAGAGGTGTAGAAGATGAAAGAGACTAATTGAATAGATGTAATTAATTGTGTAATAGCTAACCAAAAAATTATACTTGTACCTGTTAATTACTTTTAAAATTATTTTTGTAACTTCCACTTGCCTTCTTATACCACATCAGCACTCAAGGTGGTGTTTATTACACTTTAAAACTAGTTAGTGTGATAGAGTGATGAAAGTGATAATAAACGATTGGTGTGTCTGGTTAAAAAGTGTTGAATGTGCTGATAAATGCTTTGTAGCGTCCCGCAAAATTTCGTTAACTATAGGTGCTCTTAAGGTTTAAATAGCTCCGTTTAACTTTAATAAGTTATGTGGAATGAACCCTTGAGTTATTTCTAAGGTGTGGATTTCTTATTTTAAGGAGTTACAACGTATACGTTTATATATGCTGCAGTAATCTGAAGATTACTTGAGAACAGTTCAAGAAGATGAACTTATACAGATTTTGAAGAAGAAATCTGAGAGAGTAATTGAGAGGAAGAAGATGAGAGATTTTTTCATTAAGATAATATGATCTCATAATGATACGATACTGTGAGATGTGTATATATATATATATACATACAAGGCTGATCCTATACGGTTGTAACAGAATTAAACAAAGCTAATGGACTTAGACTAAAAACTGTCAAGTGTAACTAACTTAACTAACTTCCTGACAGTGTATAACAATTGTATATCCTGTGTATATTTTTGTAGATCTGAGCTTATTCAACATATGCGCGTGGATTATACGGATTGAGAATATAAAATTCTATAATGAGGAGTTATACAAACTCGACTTTGGAAGACAATTATAATGGTCGACTTTTCTAAACAAATATATTTGGACTTCAGAAGAACGGACTATAAGGATGCTTACAAAGCTGAAACTTTAATTATCACGTGAAAGGGTCAGATTCAAAAAGGGATTAGCATAAATAGTGCACATGAATTATTGAGATCAAATCCGACAATTGAAATGGGACTTGAATAGCATTTGGAAAAGGGTAAATGCAATTTTAGTCATTAAGTGGAAGCAACATTACAGTAATTTACCCATTCACCTACTTATTCAACATGAGGGATTATAAAAGTTAAATCTCTGGTGCCAAATCACTTTTCAAAGGAGCTGGTGCTAGTACAAGTGTGTTGGCCGGATATGATAAGCTTCGAATGATCATTTTTGGAAAGAAATATGGCTTTGGCGGTGCCTAATTCAGAGTACACATAGCATCCTTTAAATTCAGATGTTAATGAAAATATTTTTGCAGTTCTATGTGACGACTTTTTTCCGTTTAAATCAATAATGCATATGCGTATATTAATCATCTGCTGAAATTTTAAACATAGCTAAGTTATGATCACCAAATTCATTAACAGGAGAAGTCACCTTATCCAAAAATAAAAATTACTCATTAGTGGAATTGGCAGAGAAAGGGAAAATTATGGTCCAGATCTTACACAAGCCTCTAATCTGATCAGTTGTCGCAAACATGTTATTTTTCCTTGTTAGTGCTCTTTCCTCTCTTGCATAGTATATCTTCCTCCGTGAATTTAGCTCTTTTCAATGCTCTCTCTTTAATCTACTCCAAAACCTGAGCACACATTGAAGCATCAGCGAGAAATCCAACACTCTGTCACTTCTTTCTCGAGCTCAATTAAGGACAACAGATAACGCATTTTCAAAGATTTATTCATAATAAAGTCCCTCCTAGATTCTTTATAGTGAGTATTATTGGTCTATGAAACACTGTACCGAGCCATAACAAATGAGAAGCTATCCGCCTCAACTCCAACATAATGACTCTGATATAGCTAGCTAGCCCTTTAGGTACTTCAATATTGCTTAATTTTTCAGTTATATATACAGTAAGTAGCTAGGGATCCAAGAAATGCGCACACTTCATTCAATACACACAACTTTCATTGAATTTGAATGCATTAAAATCTTACATAAACTTGATATATCATCAAAATTCATAATATTACATTTTCCCCAAGTTAATAAAAAGAAGGAAAAAAAGAAGAAGCTTACTTATAAAACTAAAAATCAAATCCAGCATCATAAGCTCCAGCATTTGATAATATTGCATCTCCGATGACCAATCCACCAAACACTCCTCCAAGCACCTGCACAGTAGCGGAGTCAGGATTTTCACTAATGGGGTTCAAAATATGAAAAAGTAAACACATGAAGAAGCCAAAGGGGGTTCAACGTCTACTATATATACATAAAAGATAATCTTAACTATGCATAAACAGTGTAATTTTCCGCCTAATGGGGTTCGGATGAACCCTTTTGGCCCTTCCTCCCTCCGCCCCTGCACCTGCATGATCGAATTTGCTTATTTACTGTCTTATCTTTATTTTTACAAAAAGAAAAGTTAAGTCTTACTTTTAGTTTACACGGAAATTCAGTCAGACTTTTATCTTACACAAAGAAAGTCAAGTCAAGAAGCAATTTAAAATTATGGAAATAAAAGATCAACATAGATATTAACTTGAATACCTGAAGTTCTGAAGTCAAATTTTGCTCTATTGGTAACTTGACAACAAGGCATTACTTCTTCTTCGGCGATTCCTTTGATGTCGCTGCTTCTATTTCCTTCACATAATAATTTTGTGTTCCAGTTCCACAATGATTCTTGCAAGCCATTTCGGATTTGCAGTTGAAATCATGAAATATACGATGGATAATCCAATACATAACCCACTTCCACAACCAATAAGAGCAGCTTTCCAAAAATCATTAAGAAATTCAGATTTGCTTTCTTGATCGTCTAGCGCGGATACCGTACAATTTGTCTCTGATACATGATCATTGCCACAACCTTTAAAAAATGGGAATCCACCTAATCTATCATTACCTTCATACGAATTGTTCTCAAATGTAGTGAATTGAGGTCCTTGAGGGATGCATCCTTGGAGATGATTGTGGGAGAGATTTAAGAATGCAAGAGATGTAAGAGAAGCAAGTTGTTGTGGTATCTCTCTCGAAAGCTGGTTAAATGAAAGGTCAAATGATTCGACTACAGATAAACTTCCAAGTGATGGTGGTATATGACCTTGCAATTCATTATGAGATAACTTTAGCACCCGAAGCGCAATAATATCTCCCACATTACTTGGAATATAACCTCCAAACCTGTTACTTGAAAGGTCAACAGTGGTGTAAATAGTCAAAATTTTGACAAGTTCAAGTTCTAGACCTTTGCTTGCAACTGTTATAAAATCTTGGTAATATCCGTCTTCAAGATATCTTGGTGACTTCATTACTTGATCAATTGTCCTCATGGCTTTCAAATGTTGAAACATACTCGTTGGTAAGTTTCCCGAAAAAGCATTGTAAGAGAGATCGATGATTCGAAGTTTAGGAAACATGTTTTCGTTCCTTGACGTTCTAATAGGTCCATGAAATTCGTTCGATCTCAAGCTTAAAACTTGCAGCTTTGGAAGAGTTTCAAACCACATCGGGAATGTGTCGACAAGGTGATTATCTCCTAAAGTAAGAATTTGCAACTCTTTGCAATCGGCCAAAGATGGGGGAATTTCCCTCTCTAGTTCATTACCATACAAGTTGATGCTTCTTAGTGAACTTCCAATGCTAAAAGTTTTCGGAAGATTCCCAGAAAGACTGTTATGTTGCATATCCAAAACCTTAAGATGATCACTCATGTTGCCTAGACATTGCGGAATTTCCCCTTAAGATTGTTTCTCCCCAAATCTAGAATTTGTAGTGATGTCAAACTACAAATAGACAAAGGAATCTCTCCACTGAGATTATTATGTGACATCATGAAATCCTTGAGGCCACTGATATTCCCCAAACATTGAGGAATTGATCCCCTCAAGTTGTTTCTCATCACATACAACTCTTCAAGTGATGTCAAATTGCACATAGATAAAGGAATTTCCTCAGTGAGATTGTTAGTACTGAGAAACAGAGTTCGCAAATTTATCAAATTCCCCAATGAAGCCGGAATAGAACTATTAAGAGAGTTATTACTCAATGTTAGATTAGTAAGAGTCCTTAGGTAACCTATTTCTTTAGGAATGGAGCCAGAAAGTTGATTATTATGAAGATACAAAAAACACAAGCTGTTCAAGTTACCCAACGAAGTAGGAATAGAACCATTAAGAAAGTTAGTACCCAATGATAGTTTAGTAAGAGACCTTAGGTAATCTATTTCTTCAGGAATGGAGCCAGAAAGGTGATTTCCGTAAAGATCCATAATAGACAATCTATTTAGATTGCCAAAGAAGCAGGAATATAACCATTAAGAAAGTTAGTACCCAAATGTAGCTCAGTAAGAAACCTTAGGTAACCTATTTCTTTAGGAATGGAGCCAGAAAGGTGATTTCCGTAAAGATCCAAAATAGACAATCTGTTTAGATTGCCAAAGAAGCAGGAATATAACCATTTAGAAAGTTAGTACCCAAATGTAGCTCAGTAAGAAACCTTAGGTAACCTATTTCTTTAGGAATGGAGCCAGAAAGGTGATTTCTAGAAATATCCAAAATAGACAAGTTGTTTAGATTGCCAAAGGAAGCAAGAATAGATCCATTAAGAGAGTTATTCCACAAATGTAGCTCAGTAAGAGACCTTAGGTGGCCTATTTCTTCAGGAATGGAGCCAGAAAGTTGATTCTTATGAAGATACAAAAAACACAAGGTGGTCAAGTTCCCCAATGAAGTAGGAATAAAACCATTAAGAAAGTTAGTACCCAATGATAGCTTAGTAAGAGACCTTAGGTAACCTATTTCTTCAGGAATGGAGCCAGAAAGGTGATTTCCATAACGATCCAAAATAGACAATCTGTTTAGATTGCCAAAGGAAGCAGGAATATAACCATTAAGAAAGTTGGTACCCAAATGTAGCTCAGTAAGAGACCTTAGGTAACCTATTTCTTCGGGAATGGAGCCAGAAAGGTGATTTCCATAAAGATCCAAAATAGACAAGTTATTCAAATTGCCAAAGGAAGCGGGAATAGAGCCATCAAGAGAGTTATTCCACAAATGTAGCTCAGTAAGAGACCTTAGATAACCTATTTCTTTAGGAATGGAGCCAGAAAGGTGATTTCCATAAAGATACAAAATAGACAATCTGTTTAGATTGCCAAAGGAAGCAGGAATATAACCATTAAGAAAGTTAGTACCCAAATGTAGCTCAGTTAAAGATCTTAGATAATCTATTTCTTCGGGAATGGAACCAGAAAGGTAATTTCCATAAAGATCCAAAATAGACAAGTTGTTCAAATTGCCAAAGGAAGCGGGAATAGAGCCATCAAGTGAGTTATTCCACAAATGTAGCTCAATAAGAGACCTTAGATAATCTATTTTTTCAGGAATGGAGCCAGAAAGGTGATTTCATAGAGATACAAAATAAACAATCTGTTTAGATTGCCAAAGGAAGCAGGAATATATCCATTAAGAAAGTTAGTACCCAAATGTAGCTCAGTAAGAAACCTTAGGTAACCTATTTCTTCAGGAATGGAGCCAGAAAAGTGATTTCTAGAAAGACCCAAAATAGACAAGCTATTTAGATTGCCAAAGGAAGCAGGAATAGATCCATTAAGAGAGTTATTCCACAAATGTAGCATAGTAAGAGACCTAAGGTAACCTATTTCTTCAGGAATGGAGCCAGAAAGATAATTTCTAGAAAGATCCAAAATAGACAAGCTGTTTAGATTGCCAAAGGAAGCAGGAATAGATCCATTAAGAGAGTTATTCCACAAATGTAGCTCAGTAAGAGACCTTAGGTAGCCTATTTCTTCGGGAATGGAGCCAGAAAGTTGATTTTCATAAAGTAGCAGAAAAGACAAGTTGGTCAAGTTCCCCAATGAAATAGGAATAGAACCACTAAGAAAGTTAGTACCCAAAGATAACTTAGTAAGAGACCTTAGGTTACCTATTTCTCTTGGAATGGTACCACTTAAATGGTTGTCAAATAGGTGGAGGATCTAAAGCTTGGCTTGTGAGCCGATTTGTGGTGGTATTGTCCCTGAAATCTGATTGGTGTGCAAGGCAAGATACACAAGTTTAGTGAGTTTACCAATTTCAAGTGGGATTGTGCTAGAGAAATTGTTCATGCTAAGATCAAGATACCCAAGAAAAGGGAGAGATGAAAATGGAAAATCATAGAGCGTACCAATGACACTAGCATTGGTAATATTCAACCTGTTTATCCTACCATTAAAGCATATAACTCAGTACCACTCCCTGCATGCATTAGAATTTGGTCTCCATGAATTCAATAAGGAATTATTCTAGTTCTTGAAAGTTGGTTTCCATTTCAGGAGGGCAGTTGCTTCCTCAATGGAAGCAAAAGTGACTGTAAAGACTAGATATAAAAGGGTGAAAAACTGAAACAAAGAAATTTTCTTGGGAACCGTCATGTTTATCAAAAGGATATAAAAAGTTTGTATTAGAGAAGATATCAAGAATGCTATGCTATGTGTTAGTTCCTAATTTATATCTTAGCGATTTATATTGGACGATTTTAAATACGGGACTTCCTAAAGATCCTGCGAAATTTCTTCATGATTTAGAAAGAAAGAAAGCATCTTATGAAGTTCACATTTGAATATAATATTACGGAATTAGTTTAAGCGAAAGACCTTTTGGTCTCAGTACATTAAGCCAATAAAGACTGCTACATCATACGTTACTCCTTTCTTTACAAAAAGATTAAAAAAGTTCAAAAAAAAAAAAGGATAATTGAATGTATTTATTTTCCGGTCTTTATTGTTTAACCATTTAACATACAAAATGTGCTCAAAATTTTTAGAGTGTCGTCAACATTGAAAGAAGAGAATAAATAAACAAATTGCGGTTCCGCCCTTGTTCGTAAGCCACTAATCCAAGTAAATTAAACAAAAATCCTGTAGTGATTTTTCTTTTTTCTTTTTCTTTTCATATTCTATGTGGGTCACAAAAAACACAATCAGCAATTGTCGTAGTTTTGCTGTAAAATAAGCTGCTTTTAATAAATGTCATCTCCTTCACTTAATTTTGTTTTTTATTTTTGATTATTTTCAAATCTTGTAATTCTCTATTGAAATTTATGACAGTATCTTTTTGCTTAGATAGTTGTCCCACGGTATAATTAAGAATGTTTTCTTTTTTCCAGGATAAGATGTTAACACTTAAATCTTGAATTAAGAATGATGACCTGTCCATGCACTTGGATATGAAAGCACCATCCACACTTAAATGAGTGGGATTTGTGCCACAATCTATATGCACCACTTGGCAAATAAACTGTTTTACTTAATAAAAAAAATACTAAAATAAAATTTGCCTTTTACTCACACTTTAGTATTCACTTTGTTTAACACTTTTCGACAATTGGCTCTTACTTTTAATAGAGTATTACTTCAACTTATCAGAAATTTAAAGAAATAGAGTACAAAAAGAGTTAAAGAGAATAAAATAATATGAGTGTTACCTGAAAGAATGTAAGAAGACAAAACAACATTTTCTTGGTTTCTTCTATTTGAAAAAAGTTAAAGATAATAAAATATTATAAATTTATAAAAATATTGTACTCTTTATAATGAGTAATTAATTTTCTTTTAGAAAAAATTAACACATAATTCTTGGTAAAATTTGGGGCCCCCCAAATTTGCCCCCAAATTTGGGGGCCAAGGGCATATACCTTACTTGCCTAGGCATGAAGCCGGCCCTGCTAGTAGTTGAATTTAAATTTCCAAAGTACTAAAAGGATAATTTGCATTTAATTAATATTTTTTTAAGGGGAGTGAAAATGTAGGTGAACAAGTAAAAGGAAACAGGGAGAGTAATAGTCTGTTTGGTTAAGCTTCCAAAATATGGTTATTTTAAAAACTACTTTTTGTCAGAAGTGTTTTTCAGAAAAATATTTTTGGAGAGTAGTATTTTTTGCTTAGCTAGGATTCCGAAAGTTTTTATGAGGAAAAAAATTACTTTTGTAACTTCGGAAAATTATTTTCTGCTGCAACTTAAAAACACTTTAAAGCGTGGTGATTGTTAAAACCATCATCTAATTTTGAGTTGATTATTTTGGTTTTACATTGGTCAAAATTAAGTAACTTGTGCAGAGTATTTATGTATTCCCTTTAAACCGTGGTGGTTGTTAAAACGATCATCTTATTTTGAGTTGATTATTTTGGTTTTACATTGGTCAAAATAAAGTAACTTGTGCAGAGTACATTTTTATATATACTAGTATTTGTACCCGCGTGATGCGCGGTTGATATTAAAAAATATTAATCATACCAAATTATAATCTGATTTGTTTGAACACAGTAAATAATATTTCTTTAAGAAAATGTCAACTTTCATCTTATTATTACATTAACCATTAATATCGTCCAAAACATGTTAAACATTTACCATGGCTTTTCATTGCCATCTCACTTTCTCCCAAGAGATTCTATATTTGACGTTTTTAATTTGTTAGACAGTTCTCATCTTACTCCTTTTTTTTTTTTTTTTTTTTTTTTTTTTTTTAATTTTAATTCTTAATTTGTTTCAAAGGGTCAGATATGCCCCTCGACTATGCCATATTACACGATTATGCCCGTCGTTTAAAGGTGGGCACAAACGTCCATTCTAAAAGTCGGCCATTCGTGCCCTTGATTTTACCCATCTGAGACTAATTTATCCCATCTGGGGAGTGAGAATAAATAATCTCAAGTTTGATCGGATAAAGTGGGATACCCCAGGATAAAGTTATATTCTACCAAACAAAGTATAATAGTTGTCTCAAACTTAATCCTGATATATCCCACCTTATCCCGAGTACTAAAAGAAAGAATTACATAAAAATCATATTTGCAAAGCTAGAAAAGAAAAAGGCATGGCGAAAGCATAGATAATATTTGTAATACTAATAATGGTAAATGATTTTTTTTAATTCTATTATATTCATTATTAATGAGATAACAACTTGATTTTTCACTTGCACGTATAAAGACATTAAGTAAAACGTGAGCACATGACAAATAATTCGAAAATACAGAAAATGCAAAGTATATTTGACTTGATGAAACCTAATAGAAATATAGAAAAAATAAGGTTCTATTAGATTAACTTCATTATAATTAATCAAAAATAACATACTACAATTCTTAGATACTTCAATCGAGAAGACTCCATCATTAACAATGCATCAACTAAAACTTGAAATGATCTCTTTGGAAGATACATTAGTTGGAACTCCGTCATTTTTCTCTGGAATTTTGTAAAAAAGTATATTCTCTAATGCTAATACATTAGCTTCTGTTTACCTCGAATTTGTATAATTAATTGAATTTATGAGTGAGGTATAGGATATGTGGTTGTGCCTTAAGCTATTTATAGAGGAAAGAAATATATGAATATGTTATGAAGAAGCAACTGATAATTAGTGGTTTACTATAGATTTTGTATCTAGTAATATATGAATAATGTTTGATCAAGCAGGTTTAAAAGATGAACACGATGATCCGAGCCAAAATCAGATGTTAGAGACAGAGATTTTATATATCTTGCTATTACAAAATGTTTTTGGTATGAGGAAGCCAACCCCCCTAAAAGTAGGGCAATGAGCCATATTTATAGTATTGCCCCATGGGCTTCATACAACATGAGAAACTAAAAAATAAAGAAAAAACTCTGAAATGGATTAGGTTGGGTTAGGTTGGCCGTACGGTCTGACACCCGTACGATTGACAGTTGAGCATGGCAGGACGTTATCGACGCGTGGCAATCGCGTAACGGATCTCCTGGACCAACGGCCACGATCAAACGGACTAACGGCCACGATCAAACGGAGGAACGACCATGATCAACTCGGCTATGGGAAAATCGGACCAAACAACGTTCTTCCCTTTCCTCGGTTCAAGCACTCCTCCGATCCAGAAAGTAAATCTCCATACCCGTGTTGATCTCTTTCTTCCCTCGGTCACCGATCTCACCGGTCTAACATATATTCGATTTTTACCGTATACAGCTTCCTCAAAATGATTCAACATCAACCTTTAAAGGCTCTTCTCTCTATGAAGCCAACTTCACAAAAAAAAAATCATGCCTTTATCCTATGCCGTGGCATTTATCACACAATAAAATACGATGAAAACCCAAAATAACTTGAAAGAAGGAGAAGAAATAACTATTGTAAGAAGCCAGTAAGGCAGGGAAAGTAATAACTATAAAGAGAAAACCTGATATTGATTTCTATGTTACTGGAGAAGTATATATATGAGATAATATATACTTCATTCCAACTCAAATTTCATTTAAATTCAAATTCAAAAATAATACGATAAGCTATTACAATATGATATCTTTTTTTAACATAATATTTTACACAATATTTATTTGAAAAGATAGGATTTCAAGATCCTATTTATCCGTATCCTACGTACATTAAAGATTATGGCTATCTAGATAATTATACAAATACAAAAAAAAATTGAGTGGGTGTCCACAGTACGTCTCACTAATTTATTTATCGGAAAAGGGCCAAAATTACTCCTGAACTTTGAAAAATAGTTCATCCGTGCCCTTCGTTATACTTTAGGGCCAATTATACCCTTACCGTTATACTTTGGGCCAAATATGCCCTTGAGTATAACAGAGTGCCACGTGTCGGTCTCTCAGTGGCCAACTTATTTCCCCTCTTATTTTTTCATCCTGATCAAACAAATACAGATCCGACCCAATCAATTTAGTACCCAACCCGTCAATAACATATCATATCCAAATAAACCTAAACCTAACCCATCAATAACACATCTAAGGCTGCTCTCTCTCTCTCTCTAAAAAAAAATGCATACCATCTCTCTCTATCGTCTTCAACCTCTATTTCATCATCAAATATTGTACATATATGCGTTTATCTGCTGCTGTTGTTATTCATAAGGTTCTTATTGGAAGAAGGTTCTTCATAAACTCCATAATCTTCGTTTATTTGCTACTGCTACTGTTGTATTTTTAGTTTTTTAAAGGCTTGTTGCGGATTGTTAAGTCTGAACATTAGTGGATGTTGATTTTTTTTTTTTTTTTGAAATCTGGGGTTTTGCCCAACGTTAATGTTTGTTGAAATCTGGGGTTTGCCCAACAGTTACTCTAACCCCAACGTTAATGTTTGTTAATTTTTTGTTTGATTTAAAGTTTGAGTTTTTACGGTTTTTTTTTTATTTTTTTTTATTTTTTTATGGTCTTGTGGGTTTTGATGGTTTTGCTTTTCTTTTATGTGGGTTGGTTTTGATTCTTGATTTAACTGATTGAAAAAGAGCATCCAACCAAAAAAAAAAATTGGAAAAGGAGCGATCTAATGTTTCTTCTTTTACTTTTGTGGGTTTTGAGTATTATTGAATTGGAAAAAGAGCATCCTAAGGTAAGTGCTATTATTGAATTATTTGTCCAGAGTCTTATTTTGTTTCATCAAGATGGAGTTTATGAAGAACCTTCTTCCAATAAGAACCTTATGAATAACAACAGCAGCAGATAAACGCATATATATACAATATTTGATGATGAAATGGAGGTTGAAGACGATAGAGAGAGGTGGTATGCATTTTTTTTTAGAGAGAGAGAGCAGCCTTAGATGTGTTATTGATGGGTTAGGTTTAGGTTTGTTTGGGTATGATATGTTATTGATGGGTCGGGTACTAAATTGATTGGGTCGGATCTGTATTTGTTTGATCCGGATGAAAAAATAAGAGGGGAAATAAGTTGGCCACTGAGAGACCGACACGTGGCACTCTGTTATACTCAAGGGCATATTTGGACCAAAGTATGACGGTGAGGGTATAATTGGCCCTAAAGTATAACGAAGGGCATGGATGAACTATTTTTCAAAGTTCAGGGGTAATTTTGGCCCTTTTCCGTTTATTTATTTGAGTAATAATTGGCAATATTTTATCTACTGATAGGCAGGAAAGGAAATTGGTATCTTTATCTATCTTATTAGTCCTCCAAAGCAAACGTTGTAGATTTGCTTGGGCTAACGCCGCTACTTAGCAGAAAGTAAAAAATGGCATTAGTATATTTCATGTTTTCTGAAAATTTATTTGCTTATTGCCTAAACTTTTCGAAGGTGAGTCATTCTTTAATTCAAAGACATACTTGCATTCCAATTCAGATTACAAAAGCCAATTCATTAACAAATTTCTAACTATGCCAAGTTAAATTTTATTTTAAAATCTTAACTAAAATATGATATTTCAAATTAAAACAATGATCTTCTGAAGATTATTCCTTTTAACACATAGATAGTAAAATTTATTTCCTCTAATTTAGCAACGGGAAATCAACAATAAAAATTACTACCTTAGTTTCGTCGCAAATGCCTTATGCATTTTGTCCCCCTTCCCAGCGATCAGTTTCTGCAAAACAATGAACAGTTACGATTTCTTCAGCACAATAGCGAATAGCAATTCGCAAAAAGGATCGGTTTCTTCCTATAAACATTACTTACGTCATGATGAGTTTGCTTATCAACTCACCAAACGGGCTTCCAAATTCAAATTGTGATCAAGGGAGTGGAAGAACTTAAGAGATCATTCGTGAGTACTTCAATGCCTCAAAAGTCATTCCTTTACATTGCATCTCTTCAGTTTACTCGTTGATCGAATGTTGTTCGTTGTTGAAGTATGGAGTCAGTGTACAAATTAAAAGAGAATGCATAAAATATTTACCAGGGTCATATAGCTCGTAAACCTTTCATTCTCCAAAATCAGCATAGTAGTATTCCTTCAACTGATTAGGCTTCAACTGACTTTTGTAAACAACAGTCTTGCATTAAGCACATGGAATTTCGAAAATTAACCCCAACACTGCAACAAAGAGTGATGTATTTTGAGTCTGTCCGCTTCAAGATAGAGTCGATCCATAGGTGTATGCAAGTATCTTCCTCTTCATTACCATAAGAAAAAGCATGTTCCTCTTCATATCCTCTTGCCCCAATACCTTCCGATTTCGTGTGCTATCGTGTTTGAAGTTTCCACTGCTTTGTTCTTGTTTGTTTGGCTTGTAAGAGTAATGAAGAAACAAACTTTTCTGGACGACTAAACTTTGAAAACTCCTATAATTACGTTGAAGGGGCATAAACTGGAGAAGTTGTAACCATCTCCAAAACTGTAATTATTAAGTTCAAATTTTATTCACTTTATCTTTTAAAACTAATAATTAACCACTTGGTCTTGGTCACTACCCAGTGTAATCCCACAATAGTGGGGTCTGGGGAGGGTAAGATGTATGCAGCCTTACCCCTACCTGGGTAGGGAGGCTGTTTCCGATTGACCCTCGGCAACCCTCCTCCTTTATCCGGGCTTGGGACCGGCAATGTGAGCGAGCTCACACAGGCGGAGTTTAATAATTAACCACTCTAAACTCAAAATTTATATTTAAATAAATGTATAATGGAGAAGTTGTAACC
This sequence comes from Lycium barbarum, assembly GCF_019175385.1. Lineage (NCBI taxonomy): Eukaryota > Viridiplantae > Streptophyta > Magnoliopsida > Solanales > Solanaceae > Lycium > Lycium barbarum. Next base: position 121,016,350 of record NC_083343.1, on the reverse strand, counting down.
ATCTCCAAAATTGTAATTATTAAATTCAAATTTTATTAACTTTATCTTTTAAAACTAATTAACTACTCTAAACTCAAAATTAGATAAATGTTTTTAAAAAAAGAAGATAATTCTAATCGAAAATAAGGGATACATCCCTTAAATTTAGTTGGTTACTTATTGTACACGTTTTTCAATTAAAATCAAATTCTCCTGGTTATGTTAGTTACTCCGTTTTCCGAAAATAAGGGATACATCCCTTAAATTTTGAATTAATATTAATAGTATGGTGATTCATCACAAGTCTTGCGAGTCAATGGCTGTAGACATTTAAATCTTATTGGATTTAAATTCATAAATTAATTTGGACTATATTAAATTCAAGAAAATAGTTCAATTAATGTGGCTAATATGATTGGGTTATGCATCTAATCCTAGATACATTGGGCTAGTCCATTTAGTTGGGCTCCAAATAATGAGCCCACTTGGATAGCGCAAGGTCCAAGCCCATCTTGAAATTCAGGCCCATGCGACATGTCAAGTGAGGTGGCAATCCATGTCAAATTAATGGGTCAATGAAATCATGCCAAGTATACGGATGACATGCTCTGGTCAATCAAATCACAGAGCTACACCTTCCCTAAAACTATAAATAGGGGCCCTCATAACTCACAAAGGAGGAGGAATTAAGAACAAGAAGTAAGAAGAGAGCTCGTGGATCAAAGTCTACATATTTCTCTACAAGTTACAAATTCAAGCATCAAAGCAATCAAGTTCAAGCTCAAGTTCAAGTTCAAGTTCAAGTTCAAGATTAAGAACGAAGACTAATATCAAGGCGTTCGAGATCAAGTTACTTGTTTGTGGTAAATAATCTAAGTCCAAATTCAAATACGAAGATTCAAGATCAAGCTACTGAAGCCCTTGAATCTAAATGAAATTCAAGTTTCAACATAGTTTACATTATTGTTGGAGAATCAGAGGATTATATAGAGATTGTAACACTCAACATTCTTGAAATCAAATGCTACATTTTGTTACTCAATTTTCCTGTCTTGATTATTTATTTTTCTAAGACCCGGAAATTTGTTGGTTATAAATTTTGGCACGCCCAGTGGGACCATCTCTACCTCTCATCTCTTCACATTAATCATCAAATTGCAAGAACACTTAAATGGCATCCAAGAAGATCAACTCCAAGTCTACTGCTATTAAGACTATTGATTCCAAGTTTTCCTCTGAGGTGGAGAACATATTGGAAACTACTATGAGAAGTTTGGGACCCGTCACTAGGAACAAGGCAAACTTACTAGGACAACAAGCATCTCAAGTGCCGTCCGCATCAGTTCCTGTCTTTGAACTTCAATCCTCAAAAAGGGCAAGAGTCTTTCCGGATGGATTGGAAGAAGGAGAGAATATCGCTGAGATCGTTGAAAAGACGTTGGCTCGGCTTAGCCTACTCCAAACTAAGAATCTCATCATCCAAGATGAAGATGATGCCTTGATCACCAGATCTGCCCCAATCACTCCACGTAATCTTTTCCTTTCGAATTTCAGTTTGAGGAAAAATTCATGTTTTGCTCCATCATCTACAACAGCCATCCAAGCAATGATGACTAACACCTCAACTGTTGAAGAACAACTTGCGAGCTTGACGAAGGCGATTGGTGACTTGACAAAATATGTGCAAGACCAAGATAATCGAATTGTCAAGTTGACAGACAGATTTGATAGCGTGATGGAGGGGGATTCGAGTCATGCACTTGGGAAGCATCCTATGGCACAAGTTAGGGAAAATATGTCTACAAAACAAGTGCATATTGCTAAAGAACTACAAGTATCCTCTGAAGGATTAATCCCAATTCATCAACTGAAGGACTTTATTATGGGAACCATTAAATACAAGTATGATGTTGTTGCCAGGTCTTCGGTTACAAACGCCAAGCCATACACTTCAAGGATCAATGGGTTAAAGATGCCTGCAGGTTATCAACCTCCAAAATTTCAACACTTTGATGGTAAAGGAAACCCGAAGCAACGTGTTGCGCACTTTGTGGAAACTTGCAATAATGCTGGAACTTATGGGGATTATCTTGTTAAGCAGTTTGTGCGCTCCTTGCAAGGGAATACGTTTGACTGGTATACAGATCTCGATGCTGGTTCTATTGATAGCTGGGAGCAACTTGAACATGAATTTCTCAATCGCTTCTATACCACGAGGTGTATTGTAAATATGGTTGAACTTACAAATATCCGTTAATAGATGTATGGACCCATCATTGATTTCATTAGTCGATGGAGGAATGCAAGCCTCAATTGCAAAGACAGACTTAGTGAGGCTTCTAGCATTGAAATGTGTATCCAAGGAATGCACTGGGGACTTCTTTATATCCTACAAGGAATCAAGCCCAAGTCTTTTGAAGAATTTGCTACACGTGCTCACGATATGGAGTTAAGCATGTCCTCAAACAGAAATCAAGGGCCGCTAGTTTATGAGCCTTATAAAGGGAAAGACAAACTAGAAGTAAAGAGAGGGGGTAGATTTGCGCCAAATTCTGAAAGCAAAGAGTCAATGAATGTTAATTCTGCACCATTAAAGGTCACCACAAAGCTAAGCAAGAAGCAAAGTGTGAAGACTGCATCTTTCCAAGATAGTGGTGGCAAAAAGTTAATTTTGAAGGAAATGCAAGCAAAAGAGTATCCATTCCTAGACTCAGATGTTCCATCAGTATTTGAAGAACTTTTTGCATTGAATCTTATTGAGTTACCCGAAATGAAGAGGCCAGATGAAGTTGGGAGGACTAATGATCCAAATTACTGCAATTATCATTTGTTGATGGTTCACCCTATTGAAAAGTGTTTCATCTTCAAAGAAAAGGTCATGGATCTGGCCCGCGAAAGTAATATATTGCTCGAAGATGAGAAGGAAAGTTCAAATCAAGTCTCAGTCACATTTGGCTCGCTGGATCCCATAGTTCTTTGCAACTTTGCTGAAGTAAGTGAATGTGGAGATATTCCGACCGTGTCGCCACCGGAGATGATTAAATTTGGTAACTTCAATCCCATCAGTATCAACATGCCATTTTGCCTTCCTATAATGCATGATGTAATAGTGAAGGAGAAAAATTATAAGAAAGTCAATCTCATATTGATCAAACAGATGATGATGGATGGACTTTAGTGACTCGGCAGAGACGCTGCAAAATGAGCTCATGAAGAGAGCCAAAAAAATAAGTGACAAGAGGAAAGATGATGAAAAGACCCAACAAGCAAAGGATAAAGAAGAATGTGAAGAAATCAACAAATGAAGAGGCTCACTATCAAAAGCCACGATGTCCGTTAACATTAAAGGAATTCTTGCCAGGATGGTTTCGCATGAAGAATTCTCACTATGATACCAAGGCCTCATATGGCAATATTGACGAAGAAGAGATGAAAAAAGAAGATGTGGTGTTGCAGTCACTTCCATTGCATGAAAATCTTATCGAGACTCACTCTGAAGAAGTGGACACTTGTGATGCAAAAATCACATTCACTAATGATGATCTTTTGTTGGGAAAAACATTGCATAATCATCCTTTATATATGGTTGGTTTTGTGCGTGAGCATAGAGTAAATAGAATTATGATTGATGATGGGTCTAGAGTCAACATTCTCCCAATTCGCACTGTGAAAGAGCTTGGAATCTCGGTAGACGAACTATCTGAAAGTCGTCTGATGATTCAGGGATTTAATCAGGGGGGGGGGGGGGGGGGGGGGGGAGGGGGAGCAAAGGGCTATAGGTGCTGTCAAGCTGGAAATCAATATGGGAGATATTGTTCAAGCGCATGGATGCACGTGATTGACGCAAAGACCTCATATAATATTTTGTTAGGAAGGTCATGGATACACGAAAATAAAGTGGTTTCATCCACCTACCATCAGTGCTTTAAATACTTTGAAGATGGGGTCTAAAAGAAAATAGTTGTTGATGGTGAACCTTTTGCTGAGATAGAAGCACACTTTACAGATGCAAAATTCTACTTGAAGAGCCGTGTCTCGAAGGAGGTTAAAGTTGATATCGCGGTGCCAATGAAAAAGGTTGATATTGCAAAGAAGGTTGATATAGCAGCTGGGAAGTTGAAGGCTATAGTTGAAAAGGATCGAGCGCTTTCTAACATAAGCAAGGTACCCAAGATAAACATGGCATCTTCAAGCAAGAAAGCTACTTCTTTTCATCACTATGTTCCAAAGGCGGAGAAGGCTTAAGGCCAGTCTTCTGAGTTGCAGGGTAGTGTGTTAAGTGGGTTGACCTTTCCTATGAAGCAAATTGATGCAATCAAATCATCTTCAAAAATGATGGAAGGATTTGTCAAATCATCCAACCGAAGTTCACACAAATCACTTCCTGAAAAACACACAGATAAGGGTTTTGACCCAAACGCCTACAAGTTATTGGCGAAAGCTGGATACAATCCTAATAAGCCTTCTAAATTAGGGAAGCTCCCACCAAAAGCTGTCGGAAAGGGAAATCATGGACTAACCGCTACTTAGAGGATGATGATAGAGAAAGGGTATGCTGTCAAACAATCGCGTGAAGGTTTGGGTTATAAACAACCTTCACCAGTCCGCATCTCTATAAGAAGGGTAAGCAGCAACTACATTACCACTAAAGAAGAGTCGACATCGTCTAACCAAAAGCTTTCTGTGTTTGATCGGCTTACTAACCCAACTCCACGAACTTCAGTGTTTGATAGATTGGGACCATTGAAGAAGAAACAAAAGTGCCAAGGGAATAATAGAAGGATAGAAGTGCCTGTTTATGCTCAAAAGCAAAACATTTTCGAGGATTGACCAAGTTTGATTCTTTCTAGAATGGGGTGAGAAACAAAACTTGTAGTCTCATGTGGAGAGGTCCTCAAAGCAAAAACACATACCATAATCCATACCAAGGAGCGTGATAAAGATGAGGAAAGTGTAGGATCATCATATCACATCGCAATCTGGGACGAACAAAGCACTACGCTTCATCCAAGAGTTGAGGAAAAGCTTGTTGATATTCATGCATGTCATCATATATCTTTCAATGATGGTGATCCTCAAGAATATGAAGTCGCTGAAGATACACCACCTGAGTTTGAGAAAGGGGTAAAGACGACTATTGATGCATTAAACAAAGTTAATCTTGGAACTGGTGAAGACCTAAGGCCCACATATGTAAGTGCCTCACTGAATGTTGATGAAGAGAACAAATATGTTGAGCTACTTATGGAGTTCAAAGATGTTTTCGCTTGGAGTTACAATGAGATGCCAGGATTAGATCCCAAAGTTGCAGTTCATCGTCTCACTGTAAAATAAGGTACTCGTCCCGTTAAGCAAGCTCAACGTCGCTTTAGATCTGAACTAGTTCCCTTGATTAAAACTGAAGTGAACAAACTTATTGAGGCGGGTTTCATTCGTGAAGTTAAGTATCCCACATGGACTTCGAGCATCATACCTGTAAGAAAGAAGAATGGACAAATCCGAGTTTGTGTTGACTTTAGAGATCTTAACAATGCATGCCCTAAGGATGAATTTCCTCTTCCAATCCCCGAGCTTATGATTGATGCCACGACTGGATATGAGACAATGTCTTTTATGGATGGATCATCTGGGTACAATCAGATTTGCATGGCTCCAAAGGATGAAGAACTTACTGCCTTCCGCACTCCTAAAGGTATATATTACTACAAGGTGATGCCTTTTGGTTTAAAGAATGCTGGTGCTACTTATCAATGATCTGTGAAGAACATCTTTGATGACATGCTACATAAACGCCGAGTGTTATGTTAATGACTTGGTGGTGAAATCAAGGGAGATAAATGACTACTTGAAAGATTTAAGAATGGTGTTTGAACAGCTTTGACGGTACCAACTCAAAATGAATCCTTTGAAGTGCGCCTTTGGAGTTTCTTCTGGAAAGTTCCTCGGCTTTATCGTCCGACAGCGAGGGATCGAAATTCATCAAGCTAAGGTCGATGCTATTCTGAAGATGACCGAACCTAAAGATATCCATGAGTTAAAAAGCCTGCAAGGAAAGTTGTCATACCTTAGGAGGTTCATCTCAAATCTAGCTGGGAGGTGTCACCCATTCAGTCGTCTTATGAAGAAAGATATTCCTTTTGAATGGGACTAAGCCTGCACAAATGCTTTCGAGAGCATCAAGTCTTATTTGATGAAGCCTCCAGTACTTGTAGCTCCCATACCTAGAAAACCATTGATATTATATATTGCGGCACAAGAAAGGTCAGTAGGAGCACTTCTAGCCCAAGAAAATGATGAACGGAAAGAAAATGCCCTTTATTACTTGAGTAGAATGATGACACCGAACGAGATGAATTATGCACCTATAGAGAAGTTATGTCTGGCATTTGTATTCTTAATTCAGAAGATGAAGCATTACTTCCAAGCTCATGTGGTGCGACTCGTCTCGAAAGCAAATCCTTTCAAGTTTGTCATGTCCAAACCCGTCCTAAGTGATCGGTTAGCAAGGTGGTACCTCCAATTTTAGCAATTTGAAATTGTATATATTTCTCAAAAGGCGATAAAAGGACAAGTGCTAGCCGACTTTTTGGCCAACCATCCAATTTCAGATGATTGGGAGTTATCCGATGAGCTACCTGATGAAGATGCAATGCTTGTGGAAATTCAACCTCCTTGGAAAATGTACTTTGATGGTGTTGCACATTGTGAAGGAGTTGGTGCTGGAATAGTGTTTGTCACTTCCTTAGGAGAGGTATTGCCATATTTCTTCACTCTAACACAACACTGTTACTTAGGAGAGGTCTTGCCATACTCATCAAGCACTCATACTTGGGCTCGAAATGGCTGTTGACATGAAGCAATTACAGCTACAAATTTTTGGAGATTCCAAATTGGTGATCAATCAAGTTTTGGGTAGTTATGAGGTCAAGAAGCCAGAGTTGTTGCCATATCGCAACTATGCTAAAAAATTGATAGGTTGGCTCGACGAGGTGACTATTCAACATGTTCCTAGAAAGGAAAATAAAACTGCTGATGCATTATCAGCTCTAGCTTCCGCATTAGTATCACCTAATCAAATGCAAGTCTTTGTTTACCAGAGATGGGTAGTACCACCACCAAATGAATGTGAAGAAGAAGTTGAGCATGCCATCACCACTTCAGAGGTTGAAATTGAATATTGGCAACAACCAATAATTGATTACTTGTGTTATAGGATATTGCCAGAAAATCTTCGAAGAAAGACAGAAATCCGACGGCGAGCCCCTCGCTTCCTTTACTATAAGAATACACTCTACAGTAGATCATTTGATGGAGTACTCTTACGTTGTTTGAGGGCAGATGAGTCCGTTCAAGCTATGCAGGAAGCATATTCTGGAGTAGGTGGGGCGCATCCATCTGGGCCAAAACTTCATTTTCATATAAAAAGAATGGGTATTATTGGCAAACTATGGTGAAGACTGCTTGGATTATGCTCGAAGGTGTAAAGCTTGTCAATTCCATTCTAATTTCATACATTAACCACCAGAAGTATTACACCCTACCGTGGCTTCATGGCCATTTAAAGCTTGGGGTTTGGATGTTGTTGGGCCATTGCCGAAGTCTTCTGGCAGGCATTTATACATTTTGGCTGCAACTGATTACTTCTCGAAATGGGTAGAAGCTGTTTCTCTTAAAGAAGTAAAGAATAAGAATGTGGCAAACTTCGTCCGAGTCAATATTATCTATTGTTTCGGCATTCCTCGATATATATTGACAGATAATGGCAAGCCATTCAATAACAAGTTGATGACTAAGGTCTGTAACCTTTTGGCTTCAAGCAACGTATTTCTTCTATGTATTATGTTGCTGCCAATGGCCTCGCTGAAGCATTTAACAAGACACTCTACAACTTGTTGAAGAAAGTCGTCTCCAAATCTAAGAGAGATTGGCATGAAAGAATGGAAGAAGCTCTTTTGGCATACAGGACCACCTATCGCACACCAACGCAAGCGACTCCTTATTCGCTTGTTTATGGAGTTGAAATAGTCCTTCCACTTGAGTGTCAAATCCCATCATTTCGGCTTGCTATTCAAGAAGGACTCACTGATGAAGAAAATGCTAGAATGCGCCTTGAAGAATTGGAAGCTCTCGATGAAAAGAGGCTAGAAGCTCAACAAAGCCTGGAGTTCTATCAAGCATATCTATCTCGATCTTTCAATAAGAGAGTTCATCCTAGATGCTTCCAAGTGGGTGACCAAGTCCTTGTTGTAAGAAGGCCAATTATTACTTCTCGTCGATCTGGAAACAAGTTTTCTGCTAAATGGGATGGGCCATATGTTATGCAAGAAGTATGCTCAAGTGGCGCATATAAGCTTGTTGACTTAGAAGGCTTGCGGATTGGGCCCATCAATGGGAAATTCATGAAGAGATATTATCCTTGAAGAGAAGAAATACGCTCCTTAAGTCATGAACATAAAATACATGTAACTCCTGGCCTGCAAGAGTATAAACTGTGCACGACCCAAAAAAAAATGTTTGCTAGGTTAAAAATCTCGAAAGAGGCTACCTAGGAAAAAGTTAGGACTAAAAAAAAAATCACTTTTCTGAACTACGGCATGACTTGATCCTCTTCACCGAGGTACATAGGCGCTTAGAGTTTTATTCTAAGTTCAGTCACAAAAAAAAACTTACTTTTCTGAACTACGACATGACTTGATCCTCTTCACCGAGGTACGTAGGCGCTTAGAGTTTTATTCTAAGTTCAGTCGCATGAGTAAAATATATATATATATATATATGGTGTTATGTGATGATTGTATTGAGTTGATAAAGTTGTCGAATAAATTGTCTCAATATTGAGAGATACATCGATCATAGGTGAAGGATAAAAAGGAAAAAATTGTTATCCGACATCCCGATTCATGAAAGTAATCAGAAGAAAGGAGTTGTGGCCAACTCGCTCTAAATGTTCCTATCAAGTTGGAAGAGTTTCTTCATACATACGATATCAATAAATAAGTATTTTTCTGACTTGAATTGAGTCTCTATACTTGGCATGATTGTAGTATGTTCATTATGTAAGGCCAAACACGATTCTGAAGCTCAATATATGAATTTTTCGGCAACAGTGCGCAAAGATGGAAACAAACATGACAGCAGATGTGATTAACTTCTATAAAATCAGCAAGAGAAGGAACATCATCAACTAAAGAAAGAGGTTTCCATTATTTTTCTTCTCATTTGCGTGCTAAACATGCTGAAGATCTGTTTTTGAACTATTAAGGCTTGCAAGCTAAAGAAGAAGAAAAAAAATTCAGGTTGAAAAGCATAATGAAGATCACAAGGCACAATATGAGGCGAGACAAAAACAACTTTATTACCATAAAAGCATCTATTTGGATCAATCAAATTCTAAAAAAAAAAAGAAAAAGAGGAAAGTCTAGTCCAAACATAATTTGTAGTTGACCAAATCTTGACGGCTAGCCTCCAAGCATTCCCTCTTCTCTTCCAGACAGGTCGAATCATCAGCAGTCAACAAATCCATGCTATCATATGAAGACACCTCGTCCTCTGCAGTTGAAATCTTGGCTTGAATCTCTTCAACCTCCTTTTCAACAACTCCTATAAAAGCTTCAAGTGTCTCTCTCTCTTCTTGTAGCATCACTAACTTTCTCATAACTTTCCTTAGCGATTTTTGTTTAGAAGAAACTTGTTTAGCCTTCCCTTCTTCTTCCAATTTGAATGATTCAAGACGTTCTTTATCTTTAGAAAGTAATTCTAGCTTTTTATCTTCACGCGTCTTGTCGGCTAAATTAGACTGTTCTTGATCATATAAAGTAGCAAGATCGAAAAGAGAATCTACCAAGTTCTTCAAAGATGAAAGATCTAAGAAATGGACCTCATTCATCTCCTTGAAAATCTCATAAATATCCTCTTTACAAGATGAAATAGATTCTGGAGAAGTTCTGGAAAGTTTATCACAAATCTCCGTCCAAAGGCCCAAGATGTACTTCTTTTTGTGGTTAGAGACAACACCTTTTCCTTTAAAAATAGATAGAGCCGCATTCGGCTTTGGAAGGACTCGAGTGATCTCATTCAAACGAGGAGCTTCCCCTCTTAAAACTTGGTATGAGAAGTAGAGGATATCTCTTGTCTTCGCCCAATAGTTGAAGACGATTTTGGCTTATGTTTTGGCCCTGCAATAGATTAATCACTAGCTTGCGAACCTTCATGAGGTAGTCCCACTTGATGCTCAACGGTATTTGGCTAAAAAAAAAATTATTAGCAAAGTTATTTAGTCATGGTTTGAAGATGAGGGGTTCATGATTATAACCTTTTTAATAGCCATTAAAGTCCTTGAAGAACTACCAATGTTGTCAGAAATATCAACCACAGGTGAAGTAGTGTCTCCTAAGCCGCTTGGACATGCTCGCACTCTCTTAAAATTACGATCTCCATCACTGTCATCGCTTTCATCTGGGGATGGTCTCTTGTTAGAAGCTTGACAATCCTGAGTAGGTGCGTTCTCCTTTTGACCTTTTTCATCTGGAGGTCCCTTACTTCTCTTCAACACAACAACCTTGGACTGCAAAACGGGAGGCTTGTCAATCGGCAAAACCTCATTTCCACGTTGTTGAAGGACATTTGTAACTAACTCAACTACATTTACCAAGGATTGCATGCGACTTTTGAGAAAGCTCCCATGCACTTTCTCCCACCAGGTTTTATAATTGGGCGATGAAAATTTCTTCGAAGCGGTCCCGCTAGGAGGAAATACTGCTCTTGTCTTAGATTTAGTTAGCACACAAATTCGTGCAAATCTTAACCCATCTTCTAATGAAGCCTCACGAAAATCTTGATCCAATCGACCGGGGACATCTTGGAAATAACCAAATTGGCGGCTGAACCTATGAGGACAATAAGGCTCAATAATAAAGGCTCCCCCATCCCTCAAGGGAAGATAGTTCGAACGAATACTCAAAAAGTTATTTGACAGATATTCCAGAGCAGTGCCATCATCATAATAGAAGTACGGATCAGGCCTTTCAAACATTGTTGCACCCCAAGCAATGTTCTCACCTTTGTGAATACGCTTGCTTGCTTCCTCCTTTCCAAAATACTTTGCACCACCCTCTCCCGAATAAAAGGTCATGAGATGGTCACTAGGCGCATTTGCTAATGGATAGTGAGTCTTGAAATAATAAGCCAACCAAGCATACACGTAACGGGTTGGGAAACAATCTTGGTTAAGATCAAGTTGTGGGCACTGCGAAATTGTGTTCAGACCCCTATAAATGCTAGCTAAAATCGGAACTGCAAGGCCAACTCGTCGTCCACATGTAAGATGGCACGCAGGCTTGAAAACGCCAGGACGAATGAAGTCTCCCCCTCTAGGCATCACAAATATACACAACCAGCAAGACAAAAAGGCAGCCAAGTATGTTTCATCTATCTTGTGACCCATAACCCCTTACTTCTGGAACAAGGCTTCTTCAGCAGTCGACCAATTAACAGCCTCATCAAATTCCCCAGTTGTATTGTGGGACGATTTGAAATGAGCGGACTTCTTTTCTCTTCTTGGCGGAGGTTTTTCATACTTCACAACTTTCACACACCAAATCTTTACCCATTTTCTCACGGGAACATGTGGGTTATTGCTACCTCCCTCTTGTAGCTGATGCAAGACGTCAAATAAATGCTTACAGATATGAGGGAGATACCTTTTGCCCTTGTCAAATGTGCCCGTAAGTTCTGTAACATTTGGCACAACCTCTTCTTAAGGAGTTCCTGCTATGGGAAGCCCACTAAGTACGTTTAAGTCCCAAAGTGACACAGATATTTCTCCAGCTGAAGTAAGTAATGTGTTTATAAGTGGACACCAAGCTTCGTAGAAGGCTTGCATGATGTTTGTATTACGGTCAAATGTAAAAAGGACTTATACACAACATCATAAATTTTTGCTTCCTTCAAAGTTTTGTGACTCCTGCTAAGAACGTCTTCAGCCCACTCCCAATAACCAGGGATGTAATGAAACTCGCCACCAAGTGTGAAAGTATCACTCCAACCAGTTTCTCCATTTAGAATTCGTCGCCCTAAGCGTGGTAAAGAACTTGCAAACTTTTTATTATGATAGAAAGAGGAACGAAGCTCCCACGTTTTTGGCGGACGACTATGGTATTCGAGAGTCCAGTCACTCAAACTAGATGGATTCCCCAAAGGAGGCCACGAAGCAACATATTGTCCAACTAAAGGTGTTTCGACAAGCAATCTCGTCTCCACTTTGCTGTCATTGTGATCCTATATTATAAGATATTGTGCCTTGGAAGAAGAAGATGTTGCATCTCTGAAGTAAACCATGATTCAAACTGCAAAAACAAAAGGGAGAACTTATTAGCACCTTAACTTTATAAAGTAATAATCATGGTTTTAAATTCAAGTATTGTACGGCCGCAAAGAAAAAAAAAGAAGGTTTAAGTCCTTAGCATAGATGGTTTATTGGCCTTGGTTCGGATTAAAAGGGTCTTTGAATTAGACAGTATAGTGGTCTTTGCCTCAGACAAAAGAGTTAAAGCCCTCAGCATAGACGGTGTATTGGCCTTGCTTCAGACAAAAAAAAAAGGTCCTAGCATAGACGGTGTATTGGCCTTGCTTCGGACAAAAAAAAAAAAAAGAGGTCTTTAGCATAAACGGTGTAATGACCTTGCTTCGGACAAATAATAAAAAAAAAGGTCCTAGCATAGACGGTGTATTGGCCTTGCTTCGGACAAACAAAAATAAATAAAAAGGTCCTAGCATAGACAGTGTATTGGCCTTGCTTCGGACAAACAAAAATAAATAAAAAGGTCCTAGCATAGACGGTGTATTGGCCTTACTTCGGACAAACAAACAAAAAAAGAGGTCCTTAGCATAAACGGTGTAATGTCCTTGCTTCGGACAAAAAAAAAAAAAAAGGGGGTCCTAGCATAGACGGTGTATTGGCCTTGCTTCGGACAAACGAAAATAAATAAAAAGGTCCTTGCATAGACGGTGTATTGGCCTGGCTTTGGACAAATGAAAAATAAAAAAATAAAAAGGTCCTAGCATAGACGGTGTATTGGCCTTGCTTCGGACAAACCGAAAAAAAGGGATCCCTAGCATAGACGGTGTAATGGCCTTGCTTCGAACAAACTCAAATCTTGAGCTCGTAAAAATGTAGTGCCTTTGCTAGAATGAATAAAATCTCGGGTGAAGTAACTCTCAACATCATTTTAAGATTTGTTTCTTCTCCAAGAAAGCTTGCTGCTCTTCAAACTCTGGAGGAAAATAAAAGCATGAGTAAAAAAAAGTTCAAAGGTAAATAAAAAGAAATAAGTTACCCGTCAAATTGCGAAGAGAGAAAATAAACTCTGTCCAAGTATTTTCTCTTCGTCTCGCCTGTGATTACCTACAGTGAATACAAAATTTGCATGTTATTCACAATATGTGGCCAAAAAAAAAAGATACAGAGAAGAAATTCCTTTAAAAAAAGGTTCAAAGTGCTACGTTCAAAGTATATCAGAGGGGAAAGAAAATCATCTTCGTAAGTGTTACTCATGTGGGCCCTCTTTATTCACTCTTCCATGTTAGGGTTTGTGACTATTATTTTCATGTCAAAAGTAAAGATGGTGATAAAAGACAAAAATCAACAAAGCACAAATAATTCTTGTTCCACGTGAAGTACTATGGATTGAAACCAAAATTCGGAGAAACCATAGCATTAAACCAAGGAATAACATGTGTATATTATAAGCAGTGAAGTTGAAAAAAAAGGCACTTTTGAGAAATTAAGCAAAAACTAAAAAAACAAAAAGCTACAGGAACGTTTATCTCTGGTCACTAACACGGGGCCACATATATTCGTTGGGTTGAAAAGCGGTGATTTTACAAGCAAATCTTGTTCAGAAAAGGAAGTGACTAAATGAACTGTTGTTTTATTTATTTATTTTTTACGTGGAAGGTAAAGGAAATTACCTGCTAGGTGCTTTGGCTTCCTCAACAATGTTGCCCGATACACTAATTTTCTCCAGCAAATTAGATGTATAATTATCCCATTATGCTCCTTTTATAGCCACGGGAAACATCAGCAGGTCTCCTTATGCCAAACAAACTCAAAGACCTCATAAGCCAAATATTCTCGGGATAAGGAGCCGGTAGCTGTCCCAATTGGACAAAATAAAAAAACATTTAGTCCTACAAGGACTCATATTCATGTCGTCCTATTTGAAGTCAACCAAAGCTTCATAAATCCTGAAGCAGTTAACTTCCATCAATATTGGAGTGCAAATAAATAAATACATTGCATTCTCCACGTATGAAAAGGATGTGCAATTTTTTCAAATCAATTACAGTTGTGTGAAATCATCAAGATTTCCATGTGTGAAGGAGCCAAAATGATTATATTTTTATTGATAGGAAATTGGAACTCCAAGAATTCTAATTTCTTTATAAATTGCGGGTCCTTAAAGCTAGTCTTGATGCTATGTTTATCCGCATCCTGACAAGTCTTGAAGTAGGAGACATTTAAATCATATTGGATTTAAATCCATAAATTAATTTGGACTATATTAAATTCAAGAAAATAATTTAAATAATGTGGCTAATATGATTGGTTTATTCATCTAATCCTAAATACATTGGGCTAGTCCATTTAGTTGGACTCCAAATAATGAGCCCACTTGGATAGCCCAAGGTCCAAGCCCATCTTAAAATTCAGGCCCATGCCACATGTCAAGTGAGGTGGCAATCCAAGTCAAATTAATGGGCCAATGAAATCATGTCAAGTGTACGGATGACATCCTCTGACCAATCAAATCACAGAGCTACCCCTTCCCTAAAACTATAAATAGGGGTCCTCATAACTCACAAAGGAGGAGGAATTAAGAACAAGAAACAAGAAGAGAGCTCGTGGATCAAAGTCTACATATTTCTCTACAAGCTACAAGTTCAAGCATCCAAGCAATCAAGTTCAAACTCAAGTTCAAGTTCAAGATTAAGAACGAAGACAAATATCAAGGCGTTCGAGATCAAGTTACTTGTTCGTGGCAAATAATCTAAGTCCAAATTTAAATACGAAGATTCAAGATCAAGCTGCTGAAGCCCTTGAATCTAAATCAAATTCAAGTTTCAACATAGTTTACATTATTGTTGGAGAATCAGAGGATTATATAGAGATTGTAACACTCAACATTCTTGAAATCAAATATTATATTTTGTTACTCAATTTTCCTGTCTTGATTATTTATTTTTCTAAGACCCGGAAATTTGTTGGTTACAATGGCATATACATATAAATAAATATTTTTTAGCTTGTGAAATACGGCATGGATTTAGAACGACCGAGGAGTCAATGTTGCACTTTCCACGCAAAAGTAAATACTGACAATTCAAATGTGTTTGGCAATTACTAATTGGTCTAAGTTTAAAGTTGTGGAAATCTTTCTACTTGTGGAAAAGTAGCGTGCATGGAAAAAGCAACCACTTTCAGAGACAGTGTAAATACGGGTCCGTTTATGATTGATTAAAAATAGCTAACAAGTATTAAGCGCTGAAAAATAGTGATATTCATTAAAGGAAAAGATCTAAATATGTCACTAAACTTTGAAAAATAACTCAAGTATGTCATCCGTCAATGGTTGGGATAAAACATGCATAATTCCGCAAAGTTTTTTTTGAGTCTTTTCTTCTTTTAGAAAAAGGTCACGTGTTGAAAAACTTCTGCCTTTAGTGAAAAAAGTATTTAATATTGATAAGCACTTTTATAGCGCCCTGCAAAAGTTTATTAACTGTAGGTGCATCTTAAGATTTGAATGACCTGTTGAGTTAGTTCTCATGAGTGGATTTCTTATTTTAAGAATTTATAAGTGTGTCTATATATATATATATATCAGCTGATCGTTTTTTCAGAAACATAAATATGGTTATGGTGGTGCCTAAATTCATACCATATATATCAGCCTTTAGGTATTAGATGTTAGATAGTTTGTAATATAAGCGGTCTTAAATTGAATAGACATATATATTTATGAAAGAACATGACTATTCTAAAAAGTCATCTCTCAAATTCTATAAATATAAGGACACTCTTGAAGTAGAATATAAAAATATCTGCAGGTATAATCTTGACTTTGTTGTATCCTAAAGGGAATTGCTTATATTTTCCCAAATCTGTATACGGGCAATATCTCTTTCAGGAAAATCAATTCTTCCATTCCTCAACTATATTTCTTCATCGACTATATTTACCTATTTTTTCTAGCATTAGATGTTGATGAAAATCTTTTTGCAGTTCAGTGTGAGGATTCTTTTCGGAAAGACGCTTTCGTTTTACCTCTTTTTTCTTGAGCAGGTTAGAAATAGGAAACACCCCTCACTTATTTCCCCTGTTTTGGGACCTTTATATCTGCAAACATTACAGATTCACAAAGAAGCTTTCACAATCATAAAAATTCTACTCTAGTTAATTCTTTTACTTCACAGCCCGTTTAATATTTCAAACAGATTAACATTTTGAAAAGAAATATGACTGTGGTTGTGCCCAAATCGGACCATATAGAATTAGATATTCAGAGTTAAGTATTCTCATACTCGAATATTTTGATACAATTAAATTTCAATTGGTCTCGGACCGATTTTTCACAGTTGAATCTCTTCATACTTTGCTAATATGTTTCCCATTGTATAGAAGTCACATTTTTGGATTGTCTTTGCTCTAAGTTCTAACTACACAACTCTGACGTGTACATCCATAAGTGTAATAGTGAATTTTATATATTACTAGTTTCTGAACACGTGCGTTACACGTGTATCTCATACCAAATTGCACATTCTCTTTTAAATAATATAAATATTAAATCATATAACTAATGAGTTAAACATACAGGTTGACAATTTCCTTTGTTTTCGATATTTCAGCAACATATAGTTCTAATGTGAATAAGAGCAATGTCCATTGTGTCATGTCTTAAAGTTTTAAAACAGAACATTATATGCTCCTCAAAATGATAAATAGAAAATAGTAACTCAATAAAAATTAAAAAAAACCTATTCCACTGAATTACCAAACTGTTTCTGGGTGGTAAACCACCGTCACCGCATTAGGAGGTATTTTGCAGTCTGTTGCATTTCTATTTTAATGACCATTTAGAGCCCTACTCCCTAATTGTTTTTTACTTTGGTGAAAATTTATATCTCATAAAATTCTGCATCGTTCGAAAGCAACTAAGCGAGGAGGGTCGAGTTTCAGCAAAGCATATTTTCACACATGGCACTAAATAAATAGATTACAGAAAATTTATCTCACTCTAATATAGGAATTTAAAATTTTAATGTAATTGGCTATTATAAGAACAACAATCATTAGAGTACAATATTTCTTGAAATTTCTTTTCAATTTAAGAAACTGAATTAAAGAATACACATCAACACATAGACTATCTCATTGCATGTCAAGGATATTTATTCTCAGTCGCTTCACCTATTGCATCCTCAACTCAATAAGACAAAGCTTTAGCATCACTCCTTACACCTGCAACAAAAACTTCCAGTTTCAAAACATTTTGGGGTTAAAAATATGATTATGTTAGATAAATCCAACTTAAAAATATAAAATCTTGAGTAATAAATTAAAGGCACCAAAAATTGAAGTGGAGATAATGAAGCTTTTGCCTGAAAATAGAGGTAAAGTTACCGTATTAGATGAATCCAGATCTAAAAGATATAAAATCTTGAGTACTAAGCATATACTTATCCATGCTTCACACAACCCTGAAAAAATCCAATACATAATTAAGTGTTATTGTCACATGTTTATAAAAGAATAGGTGTGTGAATGAAACAAAAGAAACTATATCATTACCACATACAAAACCTTCATACAAAACCTTCTTTAAGAAAGTGAGCAGACTCTTCTATATAAAGACAATCTGCAAACAAAGAATTCTGAAAAATTATACCTGAGAAATTGTTCACTGCATCAAAAAAATAAAAAAATAAAATCAACAGCTCTTTCAATATAAATGATATTGAAATCACCCAAATTGTAATAAAGCAAGAAAGAAAATGAAGAAGTGCTATTAGAAATCTGATAGACACCAAGTTGGAATATCAAACTCCCATTGGGTTCACGTTTAATAGTGTTCAAAATCTATTAAGAGATACATGAAGAGATAAAACTCTTGCTCTTCCCAAAACAGCTGTAACAGTTCTAATTAAGAAGCACTTAATTGCTCTGATATAGAAAAATATAATAAATGAAAGAAAATCCCCCGAAAAAGATTTAAAAAATGTAAATAAAGAGACTCGAAGGTAAATTTACCTTTTTGGTACAAGAATATGTAGGATTAAAATTCAAGAAAAGAATATAATGGTCGTTTAACTTTTAATGGATATTTTAGTAATTCAACTTTAGCTACAGGGGCTTCCCAATATTATACTCTATGTTATGTTTTATGTTATACACAGAAGATTATAGATAGATAGACGATTAAGTTCATGTATGTAATTAGTGTTAGTAATTGCACCAAGGTAAATGCACGTTCCCTGGGTTTATTACTTCTGGCAGATTCATTGAATATAAATGAGCTTGCTTAGGCGATCATGTTGTATAAATTAGTCCATATAGAAAAACGAAGAAACATGAAAAAAACTTGAACTGATTTTCATCTATAAAAAACATGTTTATGCTGTAAACTAATCAAATCTCCAATTAAGTAAAACTTGAAAGTATTATACATTAATAACAAACCAACAAAAAGAGCTTCTAAAGTTATAGTAAATCACAACAAAATACATTTTTTCTGTCGTTGCTCACCCAAAATAACCTATCTAAACAAATAAAAAGATGCAAGAACCCTGAGTTGCAAATCTACCAACATAAACATAATCATCTTTCCTTTCATGAGAGTGGAAACTATTTGCAGTATATAAATGTCTATCTTCTCCATAATGTCTATAGTTACTTCTTTTGACCATTGTCTTTGCACTGCGTTTGATGCACCAAGTCTGAAAAATATAACAACATACCCATTGAAATCCTACAAGTGGGGTCTGGGGGCGCCAAATCTGAGAAATATAACTATATATTATGAATAAAAGAAAGGTCGTTAAATCAGTAAGCACATGCAAAATAAATATAAATAGCAGTGCTGTTACGACTTCCTAATATCTGTCCACTTCAAGCAAAGAGGGATTTTCTATGAAAGATGCCACCATGGAAAAAATGAAAGCTCTAGCCACAAACGACACAAAATACTTCACTTGTCAAAAAATAAATTACCTGCTACATTTTCACAACCTACTTCAAAGACAAATGTAGATCCTGATGTTCAAGATTACGGGTTTGCCCTGAATGAATAGATCCCATAACTTGAATGGATTGCATAGCCTTGCATATGCATCCTTGGATCCATTTGGTGAGTGAGATAATTATTCAGAGCACAATTAGTAAGAACTCCCAATTTGATAATATACCAATAAATAAATAGAATAACTACAAATTAAACATATGAAAAAGAATTCACCTTAACTTATTACCATTTTATGCTGGTTGTAATAGTGGCTTTAGAGGAGTTTAGATGATACGACCCTACAAGGCTACGATTGCAGATAAAATGATGCAAAAAAGTATTAGTAAAATAAATACTATCCAATTACATTTGTCTTTTTTCACAATTTTTTAACACTGGAATGTGTTGGCCACCGATGCTAACCGTGATTCTTCCCCCGCTAAAGAAAATAGAAAACAAACATAATCATATGTAAATAAATTTAACTGCATGTTAGAGCAACTTCAATCGGCAAACTTAATAAATGTCACTCGACACATCTTTATGATCACAGTGCTTCAAATTAAACAAATCTTTATGATCTAAACTACTGCACAGAAAGACATAAGAACTCCAGTCTCTTTTATCTTTGGAATTTGAAAATACTACTTAATAATTCATAAAGTGCAAAGATTCATCATTATAGAGCACGAAAAAAATCTGAAACCAAACTAAAATTTTTTAGACACTGCTGTTTTGAATTGTAACATCAAAAAGAGTAGGCATTGCAAGTGGAGAAAGAACTATTAAATGGGAAAGTACCAGATTTAGTTTACTTTAATTCCATTTCCCTTCCATCAAAATTTGAGATATCAGTAAGATGAAGCTAAAGCATCATCAAGTTGATGCGATCCTACCATTTTGCAGCTCACAAGTTTGAGATCTCTGATGATTGATTTATATCAGAGCAAGACTAACATATCAGCCAGTTGAACTGTAAAATCCGAGAGGTCAACTTCCTTTTTCAATGGCCATATAATTGGAAAAAAGACACAAAAATATGAAGCGAACCTAATGGTTCTCCTGGCAAAGAGAGCCTTACTTCCTTTTTCTTCCTGCTGCATTTGCACTTCCTACTTCAAGGACAAATGCAAATCCGGATGTCCAATAGTGAAGGTTTATACTGCTGTATCCCATAACAAACCACAGATACAACTTCACCCTAATCAATAAATGAATAGATTATACTTAAATTTTGGAGTATAAATTTTATGCAAGTCAAAAAAAATAGGTTTACTAAGTAAAGTAAAGAAAAACTATACATACTGAAGTCATAACAATTTTTCAAAGGGACCTATTCTCTACTTATTACAAAGAAAGAGTAACTACAACTTCATTCCATCAGATCATGGTAAATTTATACAACTTCATTTTTTTAAAAACTTAGTTCACGTTTCTTGGTTGTAGAAGGTATCTTCAGTGTAAGAATTTCCTTAGGGTCTGTTTGGAAAGCCACCTGGTAATTGGAATTGGTGTAATTACTACCCTAGTAATTACACAGCCTAGTAATGATAGAAATAAAAAATGACGAAGAAACAAATTGAAATGAATTTTCTGTGTGTCTTTTACATCTGCACAGTACATGTTTATATAGCAATGAAAATAAATAATTGAAAACACTAACTATACAACTAATGTGGACAGCACTACTAACGTGCACAACATGTGATTATTTTACTTTATTTGTGGCACTTAACTATGTGATCTTTTACTAATGTGCACAGCACTACACAACACTACTAATTCTTTATTTAATTGAGAGCACTGACTATGTGATCTTTTAACGTGCACAACACTAGAATTGAATACTACTAACTATGTACTTTATTCCCTTTCCTTTTCTCTGCAAAACACAAGCTTCCTTTTCTTGTCTTCTCCGATACATCGGAGATGTAATTAATTCCAACACCCCCCCCCTCAAATTGGAGGGGGGGGGGGGGGAACGGACACCCAATTTGCTCAACAAAAAACGATGAGAAGATGCTGGAAGGGGTTTAGTAAAGAGATCGGCTGGTTGTGAAGAGGAAGGAAGAAAAGAGAGGGAAATAAGGCCATCTAAGTACTGTTGACGGACGAAGTGACAATCCAAGTCAACATGCTTCGTCCGTTCATGAAAAACGGGATTTTTAGCAATGTGAATCGCCGCTTGACTGTCGGAAAACAGTGGAATAGGAAGGGAAATGGGTAGATCTAGATCGGAAAAGAGGCGGACGAGCCAAGTAAGCTCTGTGACAACACGTCTCATGGAGCGATATTCGGCCTCAGCGGAGGAAAGGGAGAGAGAGGCTTGTTTTTTAGATTTCCAAGAAATAGGACTGCCGCCAAGGGTTATATAGAACCCACTGATGGATCGTCGAGAATCCGGGCAAGTGGCCCAGTCGGAGTCACAAAAAGCAAGTAAAGAAAGAGAAGGAGAGGAATTAAGGAAAATGCCAAGACCGGGATCATTGAGAAGGTAACGAAGTACATGATGTGCTGCTGCAAGATGTGTTTTGTGGGGGATTGCATATATTGGCTTAAGTGTTAAACGGAGAAAGAGATGTCGGGGCGTGTGTGGGTAAGAAAATTGAGTTGACCGATGAGCCTCCGGTAAGCAGTAGCATCGGAGAGAGGATCACCCATGTCAGCCTGGAGTTTGTGATAAGGGTCTAGAGGTGAAGAAGCTGGTTTCAAACCAAGTGAATCATACTCAGAAAACAGCTCAAGAAGAAACTTGCGTTGATTTAGAATCAATCCCTGAGGCTCACGGATAATCTCAATTCCCAAAAAATAATGTAAGTCCCCCAGGTCTTTGATTTTGAATTCTGAGTCTAAAAATGACTTTAAGGCATCTAATTCCTCTTTTTTGTTCCCTGTAAGAAGTATGTCGTCGACATAAACGGCTAAAATGGAAATAGAAGAATTATGAGTCTTGTAAAATAATGAATAATCATTCAACGAATGAGTAAACCCTTTGAACTTTAAAGCAGCCGTTAATCTTGAATACCACTGTCGCGATGCTTGCTTTAAACCGTATAATGATTTCTTAAGTCGACACACATGAGTTGGATCAGTAACTTGTAAACCAGCAGGAAACTGCATATAAACTTCTTCTTCTAACTCTCCATGTAAAAACGCATTGTTTACATCTAACTGATATAAACCCCAACCTTTCTTTATTGCCAATGCTAAGATACATCTGATAGTGGTTGTTGCACCCCATTTTTACCAAAGGCTAAACAAAGCACAACTTATGGAGCTCTGAAATAATTAATTATGTACAGAGTCGCCACCTAGCATTTAAGGTATACTAGGGTACCTATAAATTATTAATATATGCAGCTTAACATGATCTACGAAAATAAGTGAGATTCTAGGTAAGGGTTCAAATTATTCCGAAGGGAAGGTATTAGGAATCCTTCAGAATCCACAAATGTGGTTCCCGGCTGGACCAATTTAAACTATACGAGGGATGTGTAAAAAGGCTTTATTATTTACAAAAATTAATAGAATTTAGACTAAAGAATAATATGAATATTCACATAAATAATCATGCAATACGTATTTTATACATATGTGATATAATAATTATTATAAAAAAAAGTTATGTGCAACTTAGAAGCTTGGGTATGTGACAAACGTATAAAAAATGGGTATGAAATTATTTTGCACTCGAAGTGAGTTAACTAATTTAACTAACTAAGTATGTACGCTTAATCAATTAATTATGAGAGTATATTCTAAAGCCTAAATATTGAGGCAAATCACCCTATTTATTTACTTAAGTGTGCTAAGCTATCGAATTAAAACTCTAGCAAAATATGATAACTATAAGAATATAAGCTACAAAAATAATAACTGTCTAATATTAATTTGTCTAAAACACATAAAATTTAAATCACCTAAGCAGATCATAAATAAATACCACTAACCTACACCCTAAAAAAAAGTAAAGTTTCACTATATTTTATGCTTGCATAATTTAAGAATGCAAAAAAAAAATATAAACAAAGAATTTAAGAAGCTATTTGAACTTCTTTTGAGTGTCATCTTCAAAAAAAAAAAACTTCGGATACCTGCATGAGACTTAATAAAAATGTTAGTAAGAGAATAAATAATTATCGGATAAATTAAAAAATAATGAATAAACTTAAAATAAAAATCCGTCTTTGTACATGGAAGGCCTTGGAAATCGACGGAAATTTCTTCATCGGCCAGCATACTATCAAAGTTGCTCTGCATCCATGGTTTCAATTCACCCTTCCTTTCCTGTTCGGGGTTTTGCTAAAGACGTATATACAGCAAACACAATCTCAATTCCCAAGTGTCATGGCCAACCAAGGACATATTAGTAAATATATATACAGCAAGCGCAACCCATTTTTCAGATCAATCAACATCAATAAAACACTAAGGTTCAGAACTCTTAAAAAGCAACAATCTTATTGTGTCATTTCTACCTTGTAATATAAAGGACATGAAAGTACTATTTGCAAATATCAAATTTAGTAGTATGCAGAAGCAGATAAATTAAAGAGTCTATATAGTCCCTTCTTCATTTTTCAGCTAAAAAGGGTTGTTGATTAGAGCAAATACGAATTCATGGGCATACCGGAGATCGTCAACCACCTTGAAAAATCCTCTTTTTTTTTTCCACGATTACCTCAACTTTGAGCTGTATATGAGCATGCAAAGAGAAACCGACACACACCATGACTGCAAGATACCGGTTTGCAAACAGATGCCTACCGGGTCTCCCCGTCAAGATATGGGTCGGATTTCCTCAATGCATTAAAGTAGATACGTCAAGAAAGAAGCAAATCATCATCAGATCCCATTTATCAGATCAATCGACATCATAAAGCACCTCAGTATCACTACTAGTATTAAAAATAGAACCATTCTCCTCTAATTCACCCCTAAGTTGTTTTATAATTTACTAAATTGCCATTATGAGCAACACCAACAGAAATAGCAAGCATATTCCCAAAAGATGAATTCCATGCATCAAATACGACTGAAGAACAATCCTTATAGACAGTGTTTAAAATAACTATGGCACTTTACTTCGAATTCATCCACAAGTCAACCATTAACTGAAATTTGTTTTTTTTTTAGTTGGAGCTCGTCGGAACTCTAACGAAGTACACCGGGGATGGGCCAGCTCGTCGGCGTGGATGGTGACGCGACGACGTGGTTGCGGTGAAGGAGAAGAAGACAAGAGAGATGTAGAGAGGAGGAAGGGAAGGAGCAGACTGGGAGCTTGACACTCATTGTTAACTGCTCCAATTCATCGGAGCTAGAAGCTCCTCACCGGAGCAGTGATGAAGACGAAGGAGAAGCACGGGGTTTCGGTTGCTGGTTGTGATTTCGCGGTTCGTGTTCGCCGGAGCTCGGAGCTCCGGCGTGAAGGGCTGGCGGCGGTGAGAAAAAATGAGGGGGAAAAAGAAAAAAATGTTTAGGGTTTAGGGGAGAGGGGAGAGGGAAAAAAATCTGAAAATGTCCTTGTCTTGCTGTGTAGGTGTGTGGAAGTGTGCGTTGGATCCCAAGATTAAATCAACCCCCACTTTTCCTTAAAATGTGAACAAACCCTCCTTTTTGTCCAAAAAATAATGATGAAGCCATACCCCTTTGTCCACAACCCATCACCTCAATCAACTTTTTTTTTTAATGATGAGACCTTGATTTTATCAAATTTTACTCTGCGTTTAAAAATTAATTACTCCGATTTTTTTTATACTGTCGGGCTGTACTAAAATATAGTTGATTAATACATATATAAATAATAATGTAAGTATAAAATATAAATAGTAATGTATAGGATAAAAAAAATGTTTTGCTATAAAATTAAGAAACAATTAATTGCACAAAAAAATGGTCATATTACGCTGTACATGTGCAAAATAATGATTCTTGTAAAATGACAATAAATTGAAAATTTTCCTAAAATAAGGATAATCATCAATAAATTGTCAAAAAATGTAAAAATATGTAAAAATGTATTTCGTGCTCTTTAACGAATCAGGGCCCCCCAAAACGTTAATTTTAAGCACGTCGAGCCAAAATTAGGTGTCAACAGTGGTTATTTTAACAACAGGGCTAAAAGTCTCTGTAAAATCAATACCCTCTATCTGTATATCTCCCCTAACAACTAAACGAGCCTTGAGTCTCTCCACATTGCCATTGGAGTTTAATTTCACCTTGTAGACCCATTTTGTAGGCAATGCTTTCTTGCTAGGAGGCAAAGTGACCACTTCCCAAGTGTCATTAGTGATTAAAGCTTCTAACTCTTTAGTCATAGCATCCTTCCATCCTGGATATAAGATTGCTTGGGAAAAGGTTGTGGGTTCTTGAATGTGTGATAAAGAATTTATGTAACAATAGGAGATTTTT
This sequence comes from Lycium barbarum, assembly GCF_019175385.1. NCBI lineage: Eukaryota > Viridiplantae > Streptophyta > Magnoliopsida > Solanales > Solanaceae > Lycium > Lycium barbarum. The sequence goes on along the minus strand of NC_083343.1, from coordinate 120,990,680 downwards.
CAGGTGGAATAAAACAGAAATCTGATACATTAGAAAGTTGGATACTGTTGCAAACATAATCTTCCAAGTATGCAGGAGTGTGAACTGACCTGATGGATCTTCTCAGAGCAGTGGGAATGGTAGGAATAGCAGGGTTATCAGGTTCTAAAACATCAGTGGGGAGAGTAGAGATATGCGAAGATGAACAACTAGGAGAAACTGAGGGAGAAGTAGTTGTAGAAGGATGACTAGCAGAAGGTAGGACATTGACATTTTCTTGAGCAGGAATAGTGATAGGAGTGTCATTTGCATAATCTATAGGAGGAATATGAGGAACCAAAGGAAACAGAGGCACAGTAGGAGTAGCTGAAGCAAATGGAAAAACATTTTCATAAAAGATAACATTTCTGGAAACAAGAAACTTGTTGGTTTTGAGACTAAATAACTTATATCCTTTTTTGTTAAATGGGTACCCAAGCAAAACACATGGCTCAGCTCTAGGGTCCAATTTTGATCTACCTTGTGACAGTGTAGAGGTGAAAGCAAAACATCCAAAATCCTTAAATGAGAATATGAGGGACTGGTCCCATATAACTTTTCATAAGGTGTTTTAAAAGATAACAATTTTGTAGGAGATCTATTAATGATGTAGGTTGCAGTCATGAGTGCATCGCCCCAAAACTTATGTGGAAGGTTAGATTGAAAAAGTAGGGCCCTACAAATTTCCAAAATGTGTTTATGCTTTCTTTCAACAACACCATTTTGTTGTGGTGTTGCCACACAAGATGTTTGGTGTAAAATGCCTTGAGAAGATAAGAAACTGGAATTTTCTGAACTTGACCCTAACTCCCAAGCATTATCAGATCTGATAACCTTAACCTTTTTGTTGAATTGTCTTTGTATCATGGCTAAGAAACTTTTGAGAATTGGGAAAGCATTGCTTTTAGTGGCCAATAAGGTAGTCCAGGTTCCCTTAGTAAAATCATCAACTATAGTAAGAAAATATTTATAACCATCATAGGTAGGAGTTTGATAAGGTCCCCATGTATCAATATGTATTGGATCAAAAGGCTGTTTAGTGGAAATGGTACTGTTAGGAAAATGAAGCTTGTGTTGTTTTGCTAATGGACCAACAGGACATGGAACAGAAAATTTTGAATACACATTAAAAGGAACATTACTGATATTTTTCATATTTAAAAGGGGCATATGGCCCAACCTTACGTGCCATAATTGGCTTTGAACATCAGAAATTGAACTACAAGATAGAGTGGATGATATATCCTTCTTTGAATAAAATTTAGAACTAGAAAGACTAGAAATAAGACTGCTAGAAGCTGGAACAGCTGGAATTCTATCTTTGAGGACATAGAGGCCATTTTGTTCTTCACCAAGCTGCATTATTGGGCTCTTCATTGAAGGGCCTGCATAAAACAATGAGAAGTGGTGAATAATAAAAACTTGGAAAACTGTTTTCACAGCTTATGGACAGATAGAAGATTAAAATGAAAACTAGGGACAAATAGAACATTGTGTATGATAAAATTAGAGAAAAGCTTGATGGATCCTGAGGAAGAAACCTTAACCTTTTGAGAATTGGGTAAACTAACAGTAATGGACTTAGGCAAAGGCATAAGATTAAAGAAAAATTCTTTGTTATAGCTCATGTGTTCTGTTGCACCTGAGTCTATGATCCAACTATGTTTTGTGAATAATCTATGATTGACCTTGGAATACATTTTGGAATTTAAGGAAAATGGACTAGGAGTGAATTTTATACCAGTGCAGTTGGCAGATGCAGTGACTTCAGAGGTAGAACCCTGATCACCTTTGTTCATGTGTTGCAGCATCTGCATAACCTGAGCAAGTTGTTCAGTAGATAAGAGTTTTCCCTGAACTCCTTCATCTGTGTTGTTAGCAAAAATTTCCCCAGAATAATCATTTGATGAGACAACATTTCCTTGTACATTATTCTGAAAATTCCTTTGCGTAGTAAACTTGAAATTAGGGGGAAAACCATGTAGTTTATAACACTTATCAATCAGATGTCCTGTTTTCTTGCAATATTTACAAACCATCCCAGATTTCTTATTCTCATAAGTTTGCCTTTGTGTCCTAAAATCAGTAGTAAAAGTCCTGTTTCCATTATTTGCATTTGCAGCAACAAAAGAGGATGATTCCCCTGGGAATCTAGGTGTGTTTTGGACCTCTCTTTGTTTTTCCTCTTGAATTAGTAGTGCATAGGCATTTGATACAGTGGGCAAAGGTGAAATCATGAGAATATTTCCTCTTGCACCACAATAAGTATCATTCAAACCCATCAAAAACTTAAGCAATCTTTCATTTTGTTTGAACTTGATATTTTTTTTCTTTTGCTCCACAGGAACAAACACAAAGGCACGGTGAAAAAGAGTCCAAGGTATCCAACTCATCCCAGAGTCGTTTCATCTTGGTGAAATAGGAAGCAATATCAGAAGCACCTTGGGTTAAGTCACTAAGCTCTTTTTGGAGTTGAAAGAGCCTAGCACCTGAGCTTTGGCCAAATCTGGCTTCCAGCTCTGTCCAGATATCTTTAGCAGTAGAGTAATAAAGAACACTTTCTGAAATTTCTCTAGATAGAGAATTTAAAAGCCAAGAAATAACCATGTTGTTGGCCCTAGACCAAGCTCTGTGCTTATCAGTTCCTGCACTTGGTTCTGGGGATGAACCATCAACAAAGCCAGATTTATTTTTTGTTGTCAATGCTATCCATATACCTCTCTTCCATCCACCAAAACTTCTCACATCAAACACTGCATTGGTTAGCAGTGTGCCAGGAGAGTCTGATGGTGAGATGAAGTAAGAATAAGAGGTATTGTTAAATTCATTTTGATTAATATTGGTCACTGTAGTGGGAACTTGGGTCCCAGAAGCAACACTACTATCATCTGCCATTGTAACAGATTTGTAAAAGTAAAAAAAAAAAACCAGTAATAAAAACAAACAAAAAAAACGCAAAAGGAATGAAATGAGAGCAGATTTAGATCGAAAGCTCTGATACCATGATAGAAATAAAAAATGACGAAGAAACAGATTGAAATGAATTTTCTGTGTGTCTTTTTCATCTGCACAGTACATGTTTATATAGCAATGAAAATGAATAATTGAAAACACTAACTATACAACTAATGTGGACATCACTACTAACGTGCACAGCATGTGATTATTTTACTTTATTTGTGGCACTTAACTATGTGATCTTTTACTAATATGCACAGCACTACACAACACTACTAATTCTTTATTTAATTGAGAGCACTGACTATGTGATCTTTTAACGTGCACAACACTAGAATTGAATACTACTAACTATGTACTTTATTCCTTTTCCTTTTCTCTGCAAAACACAAGCTTCCTTTTCTTGTCTTCTCCGATACATCGGAGATGTAATTAATTCCAACACGTAATTACACAGTATTGTAATTACAATGACCTGTTTGTTTGTCATAATGTAATTACAGTGTAATTACAAGCGTGCTGTTTGGTTGCACAAGTGTAATTACACAGTTAGTTTAATTTAAAAATAAAACTTAACTATAAAAAATTTAAAATTAATATTTAAAAATTATATGCCTTTATAAATGATATTAAATTAGCTATTTAATGAAAAATTGTTCCTTGAAAATATGTAATTGATAATCATATATTTGTAACTAATATTGTAAAAAATAGTTGATATACAATTTCAAATTAATAATATTTTTATTTTAATTGATTATAAAACTTAAAAGCATACCTTTTTGTGAGAACATCATGAGATTTGATGTTTCTAAAAAAAAAAGAATATTTATAAATATAATGCCACAATATTATTCAAATGTTTAACAAAAATTCTATCAATTATAAGTGAAAATTAAACAACAAGAAATGTGAAATAACAAGTCAATAGTACTAAAGCAAATAAATTAAAGTCGAAAATATAACCTAAATTCAAAATCCAAAAGAATTTTTTTTAACATAATACTCTTATGTCAAATTCCAACATTACATAAGTAAATTCCAACGTAACATAAGTAAATACTCCTATAATTCAAAAGAAAGGGAAAATATAAGTCTATAACCATATTCACAATGAAATTCTACTTTAATAACGTCACTCATTATATGCCAAGTTTATTAATGACTCATTTTTTCTAATATTAAGAGATGTAATTTCAAAAATTACAATAATAATACGATTATGCTAAATGAATAAAATAAAATAAATAAAAAATACGAGCAATTACATGGAACCACAAGAAGTAAATATAATTACACCCTGTCAATTACATTCAATTCCCACCTAACGGTGTAATTACCTGGTCAAGCAAACAGGCCAAACTGTGTAATTACACTCAATTCCAATTACCCGGGTGGCTTTCCCAACAGACCCTTAAAGGGTTTAAGACCCATTAATTAGTGAAAAATCTAATCAGCGCTTCTACTGTATACACGGTAATTTGAATGTTGAACAATAATAGACTTTATCTTGAGTGAATAAATTAATTATGCACAGAAATTGAATATGTATTATCATATCACTTTTCCAAAGAATCTATCGAATAGAGATGAATATATCACAAGAAACTATAGCCCCAAACTGTTGATAGATTTTGCATCTAGATGTGCACTGTGTTTTTGCTTGGGAAAGCCAAAGGAGAAATGCGCAACTACCTTTTTTTTGGAGTAGCCAATACCTTCCATCGTCCTTTCATGTTCCTAATCAAACATCCAATACGATAATCAAAATAAAATGTCACGACATAAATATTAACTTTGGAAACTGTCCAGTAAGAACAGATATGCTTCTTCAAATAAGTAGTAATAATACCAATTAATAAGTAATCATGAAAATTATAGTCCAACAATGAAGCACCATAAAACAAAGATATAACTAAAAGCCTAGTTAAATGGAGTTAAGATGACAAATTGCATAATCCCAATAGAACTACTGCAATGAATCGTGGCTCATGTTTTTAATTTAAGATATTCACATACAGATAATTAATTTCCTTAATAAAGAAGCAGTAAATTTCGCTAGAAAGGATGGAAAGTTCTACCCAAACAGTTGGCACTTCCGGAAAAACCTACCAGATTGTAATAGACTAGGACTGATAAAAGGTAATTGAAATAACAAATTGAAGAATGAATGCGAATTGGGGAATTTTATTAGGTAATCACTGTTACAATATGGAATTAGAGCCAAATGAACTAATCAAATTAATACCAAAAGCTTGTAACGATACCTGCAATAGCAATGGAGATTGACTAAAAGTGGAGTTTACTCTAGCTGTATATTTATCTGTGTATGAAATATTATCATCCGTTGGATCTTATTTATTAGATGTAATCTGGTCCACTCCTTTAATTCTACTGATTCCACCAGATTGTGCCACCTGTCCTCTTTATTGACCACGCCTAAGTCACGTGTCCCTCTACTCAAAACACTGAAACCCTAAATCCCCAAATCATTTCCCCAATTTGCTAAGTTCAGCAGTCATAACACTCCATCCCCCTTCAAAACAACCTTGTCCTCAAGGTTGTAATTAAGTAACAAAGGTTGGAAATTGACTTTGAAGGTATCCCCAGTCCTCCCACGTGGCCTCATTAGGTCCTAAATTAGCCCACTAGATCAAGACTTTGACTCGAGCAGCATTATTGACCTTTTCGATGCGGCGCTGCAATATAGTGAGGGTTGCACCAAGACGCGACTAGTAGCATCGCATACAGGAGGAGCTTGTTAAGGATTAGTCGCAGGCCCGGCCCTCTTCTTCAACTGTGAGACGTGAAACACCGGGTGGATCTGGGACCCGGGTGGTAACTCCAAGAGGTAAGCCACTGCGCCGATCTTCTTTAAAATTTTGTAAGAACCTTAGTAACGAGCACTGAGCTTGAGATTCTTTCTCATAGCTATTGTAGATTGACGATAAGGCTGTAGTTTTAGGTACACCAAATCACCTTCCACTAGATTTCGGTCTGATCTTAGCCTGCCAGCATAAAACTTTATGCGAGATTAGGCTTGTACCAAGTTATCCTTGAGATAAGCAAGCATTTGTTGTCGTTCAGCCAAACTAGCCCCCACTACTGTATGAGTTGAGTAAGGAAGGGAACTAAGGGGAATTTGTGGGGTGGGAATCCATACAATGCTTTAAAAGGTGTGGACCCCAATGAAGTATGGTGGTTGGTGTTATACCACAACTCCGCCAAGGGAAGCCATTTGATCCACTAGTTGGGATTAGCAAAAACCATAGATCGAAGGCAGGATTCTAAACAACGGTTAAGTATTTCTGTTTGACCATTCGTCTGTGGGTGGTAAGCAGTAGAAAAGTTCAATTTAGTCCCCATAGATTTGAACATTTGCTGCCAAAATGACTAGTAAAAACTGGACTCTATCAGTCACAATAGATTTAGGTAAGCCATGCAACTTGTAGATTTCTTTAAGGAACAGAGCAGTCACATCTTGTGCTGAAAATGGGTGTTTTAAAGCCAAGAAATAACCATATTTTGTCATTCTATCCACCACTACCAAGATGGCATTTTTATGACCAGAATTAGGCAAACCTTCCACAAAGTCCATGGCAATATCCTGCCATGGCATATCAGGAATAGGGAGGGGTTGGAGAAGCCCTGAGTGCACATTCTAGGTTTTCACCCTTTGACATACATCACACTCTGACACCTACTTCACAATATTAGCCTTTATATTTGGCCAGTAGAACACCATTTTAATCCTTTTGTATGTACCCAATTGACCAGAGTGACCCCCCCCCCCCCAGTGGGGATTGGTGTAATGCATCAAAAACTCTAATTCTGAGAGTACCCCACCCCCACCCCCCTCCCCCCCCCCCATGTAGAGTTTTTTATCATACCTGATAACTCCCTAACGAAGTGAACATTTAGCTGAACCTGTAGGATTTGTAATCAAATTTGTTAAGAGTTGTAGAGCCACTGGATCATGTTCATAGCTTTGAGACACGTCTAACATCCAAGTAGGTTCAGTAGTTGTTATAACATTCAAGGAAAAATCTTCAACTTCTTTTCTTGATAAGGCATCAACTACCCTGTTCACAGTCCCCTACTTGTACTGCACCTCATAATCCAACCCAAGTAGTTTGGTCAACCCTTTCTGCTGTAAGGCAGTTGTCACTTTCTGTTCTAACAAATATTTTAGGCTATGATGATCAGTCCTAATACTAAAGTGTCCCCCTTGGATATAGTGTCTCCATCTGTCCACAGCAGCTAAAACTGCCATGTATTCCTTTTCATAAGTGGGCATGCCCGGTTTTCTGAGCCAAAGACTTGCTAAAAAAAGCTAGTGGTTTTCCTTCTTGCATAAGAACTGCTCCCATTCCCTTAGAACAAGCATCAGTTTCCACAATAAATGTTTTGGAAAAATCAGCTAGTGCAAGAACTGGGGCTGTGGTCATTGCTTTCTTCAAGTATTGAAAGACAGCTTCTGCTTCAGGGTTCCAATGAAAGGAGTTCTTCTTCAGTAGATTAGTAAGAGGTTTAGTAATAAATCCATAAGAATTGAGAAACCTCCTAGAGTACCCTATCAAACCCAAAAAACCTCTTAGGGCCTTAAGAGATTTTGGAATTGGCCAATGCACCATTGTTTCAATTTTTGAGGGGTTTGTTACTACCCCATGACTAGTAATAATATGACCCAAATACTCTACCCTATCTTATCCAAAAGAGCACTTAGACCTTTTAGCACAGAGCTGCTCTTTTCTAAGAATTTCCAACACTTTTTCTAGGTGCAGAACATGTTGTTGTATATTAGGACTGTATACAAGGATGTCATCAAAGAACACCAACACAAACTGCCTTAGGTAAGCTTGAAACACATGATTCATCTACCCTTGAAATGTAGCAGGAGCATTTGTTAAGCCAAAAGGCATAAATCTAAATTCATAATGTCCAACATGTGTTCTAAAGGCAGTTTTAGGAATACCCCCTTCATGCATCCTAATTTGGTGGTACCCAGCCCATAGGTCAATCTTAGAAAACACCCATGATCCACTCAACTCATCTAATAAATCATCCACCAATGGAATCGGGAACTTATACTTAATTGTCAATTGATTAAGTCCCCTATAGTTAATACAAAACCTCCAACTACCATCCTTTTTCTTAACCAATAAGATTGGCGATGAAAATGGAGAATGACTAGGCTGGATAATACCATGTTTCAACATCTCTTGAACTAGTTTCTCAATTTCATTTTTTTGGAAGTAGTTGACCTGTAAGGCCTGATACTAACTGGAGTTGCTCCATTTTTCAGGGGTTTAAAATGGTCATGCTGTCTCTTTAGAGGAAGTGTTATTAGTTCCAAGAACACATCACTGAACTGTTGCAGGATGGTGGTGATTTCTGTAGGTATAGCCTCTTGTTCCTCCAACTCCACTGCTGATATTGTGAATAGATGTCCTCATAGCATCTTACTCTTCCTGATCAACTGCTTGACACTACTCCTAGTCATGCTCCTAAGTACTGCTTCATTGTAGATACCCTTGAGTTCTACTCTCTTGCCTTTGTGAGTAACCACTGCTTTATAAGCTTCAAAATCCAAGAGTATAGGATTATGAGCCTTCATCCAATCACCCCCTAGAATCATATCACTGTCCCCCTAGCCTGATAAGTCTCACTGAATCTTCAAACTCAATCCCCTGTATTTTTCATTTAAACTTAGAACAGGAATATGAACTCATCACATGGTTTCCATTGGCTACAATGACTCCCATAGGTCTGTCCTCTCTGATTAAACACCTAATTTGCTTGGCAGTACCCAAGTCAAGGAAACTGTGTGTGCTGCCTGAGTCAAGAAAGGTAGTTACCATCTTCTTTTTGGCTTCTCCCCTGATTGTAATTGTATTAGTAACCTCTGTTCCTGAGAGTGCATTGAGGCTAATGGCCTCTTCCATCTCGATGGGTCCATGAATCTCTTCATTATACTCTTCCATCAGTGTTGGTTCTTCTGTGATCTACTCTTCCTCTTGTTGCTCAACAGATGCAGATATGGCATTAAGTTTCTTAGCCTTACATTGTTGCCCAGAGACCCATTTGTCACCATACCTGTAGCACAACCCTGATCCTTTTCTGATCTCATTAGGATTACTAGTGCTATCCTCTTTCTGCCAGTTTTCACCATTTCTATTGTTTCCAAAACTTATGTTGTTGGCTTGATGGTAGGTGTTAGGTTGAAACACACTCCTACCCCAAGTGACTTCAGATTGCTTACTCCATGAGTTCATGCTCCTTTCTTGGTGCCTGGCTGTTACACACCGTAGTTTCGTACGTTAAGATTTATAAGTGTTGGATGTTTTAAGTCTAGATACTGGAGTTACTGTTAAGGATATACGAGAACATGTGCACCAATTTTTTTGGTTATGAGGGTTTAAGTTCATATAGTAAGCTATGGGAGGATTGGAGAGAAAGTAAATTAAGGGAATTAAGTTTTTGGAATTTTGGAGAAAAATATGAGGGGCAATTTTAGCCCAACTTTGAGGAAGAATATCATTTAGTATATGAGGAGCTTTGAAACAAATCAAAAGCCTAAATTGAAGTTCATGAAGTCTAGTTTCTAACGCAACAAACTGCTCGTCGATACGACGTCGAGTAGAGAATTATGGACATTACAAGTTAGGCGGGAAGAGTAGGGGACTGCACTGCGCGAACGCACAGTGTCGCGCGCTGCTACAGTGCTACAGTGCCAAACGACTTTAATCCACTATATAAGGGCTAAAATCCATCTTTTTCTCCATAATAAACTTTCCAAATTCTCTAGAAAGCTCAACCAACATATGAGAGCTTATATACACCACAAAGTGAGGATTTTACATAATTTTCAAGTGACGGAGCATTAATCGAGGTCCGGGTAACGTATAGTCGCGACTATAGTTTTGTTTTGTGTTGGAGTTGACTTGGATTCAAGTAAACATTGAATATTTTTCTATTCTAGCAAAACTAAGGTATGAATCTCTTTTTATTAATATTGATTCAGGAATATTTACGAGAATAAGAGTTATAATTATTGCGTTGGTATTATTGGCGTATGGATTGGGGTTTGAAGAAACTTTTGGATGAAATTGTGCATATTTATCTTGTATAATCTTGATGATATTGTTGTTGATGTTGGTATGGTTATTGATATTGTGATTTCGGGCTAGGCATATATACAGGGGAGATGTTGCCCGAATTTCGGCAGATTCTAAATGGATTCGAATTAAAGGCTTAAGACGAACATGTGAGGATGAGTCTAATAATAGTGTGAATTGTTTTATATCTAGATTACGGGATTGCGAACGATCTTAAGTAAATTTCAAGACAGGAAGTAAGTTGGAAAGTTGAGAAATAAGCCTCCAAGTACGTTAAGGCTAGTCCCTTTCTTTTTAAAGGCATGATCCTTTTGTTATAAACCTTTGTGTCATACCCATAATATCCTTGGTTCCACAAATGCTAGAAGTCCACGAATCTCATGATCCTTATCATGTTATTGAGCTTCTAAAGGCATGATTCTTTTCCTACCAATCCATGCATGAATTCCATAAAAATCCTCATTTCCAAGAATGTTAGAGATTCATGACTCTTAAAGTTTTTATGATGCTGAAGATGAATAATTTTTTTTATGATAACCATGACGATGATTATGAGGGATTTATTTATCAAAGCTCCAAGGCATACGGATTTCATGTTATTATGAGATGATTTTATTCATAGAGATTTCCAAGTACATGAGCTTTATATTATTATGAGATGATTGAGCTTACTTTACAATTTCTTAATTTCCTTCATTGTTGGTAATCTCACCTTATGACCCTTGTTCCTTCAGGGTGGGATAAACGATGATGATTGATCCATAATATAATCGGAGGCTACCGACCTTACGTCACTCCGATATAGTAGTTTCTTTTGATTGGGCTCTCATGCATGCTTTATATATAGATGTATGTATTTTCTCACACCGCGCCGCGCTATAGTCGGCCGGGCATGGCAAGTAGATGTGCACACCACTGCAGTGGGCATGTTGTGATATCTCCCCGGATGCGGGAGGCCCGGACGCGGGCTAATGATGATAACACCGAGCCTTAATGGCCGGGCTTGATACTATATATATGACATCGAGACTTAATAGCCGGGCATAATACTGTATATATAACACCGAGCCTTAATGGCCGGGCATGATACTATATATATGACACCAAGCCTTAATGGCCGGGCATGGTACTATATATATGTATAAAAATGTTTTTTTTAAAAGTTAAGCATGCATGACATCCACCTTAAGAGGCATCCATACGTACAGGTTATCTCTCTCTTATTTCACGTTACTTTTCATATCTGTATTATGTTGTTATCCATGCCTTACATACTCAGTACATTATTTGTACTGACGTCCCTTCTTGTGGACGCTGTGTTCATGCCCGCAGGTTTAGGTAGTCAGGCGAGCAGCCTAGTGCAATAGGATCTTCCCTCAGCTGCAGTCAGTGCACTCCACTTGGTTCAGAGCCGCAGTTTATTTTGGTATAATATTTTGATTTGTACATATGGGTAGGATGAAGCCTTGTCCCGTCCTTCTTACAGTTTATATTCCATAGAGGTCTGTAGACATTTGTACGTAGTTAGCAAGTTATGTAGCCTTGCCGGCTCTATGATACTCGTGATGTTGTAGCGACCTTGTTGGTTCGCATATGCACATATATGTTGGATTATATTTTATGTTGGGTCCTTTCTGCGAGCAGGTATTCTTTGAGTTATGTTATATATTGTTCAAGGTAACTATTAAGTCAGGTGGTTCCCGGCCTATGGGTTGGAGCCCGTCATGCCCCTCGTTGGGGTGTGACACTGGCCTTCTCAACTACTTGGCTCAGAGTAAATGGATCCAACATCTTAACTGTATGTTTAATCTCTTCCTTAAGCCCTTTCACAAAGAATTCTAAGAAGAAATCTTCAAGTATAGTAGGATTTCTTATCAAAACCCATGCCTTAAGGTCTTCAAATTTCTCCAGATACTCATTAACAGTGCCCTTCTGTTCTATCTTTTTAAACTCCCCTACAAGGTTGAATTTACTATTTACAGCTTCTGCAAATCGTTTGCATATTTCTTCACAGAATTCCTTCCATTTAACATTGCCTCTACTTAAATGATAAGAGAAATACCAAGCCTCAGCTCTGCCACTAAGGTGAAGCACTGCTTCTTCAAGTTTTTGGTGTGGATCTGATATTTGATTGTATAGGAAATACCTCTCACACTTCCTTATCCATGAACATGGATCTGCCCCCATTGCTCTATCGAAGTAAGGCATCTCTACTCGCGAGTTGCGGTTGTGAGCTTGGACTCCCTCTATTGTCATGGTGGTATTTGCTTGCTCCTTTCTGGCTCTACTGCTCGAACTGCCCGACTGAAGAATTTCCACCGGAGCACTGCCCAAAATGCCAGTCTGATTTGGAATGAGTTTCTCCATTAGTGGATCGAGTTTTTTTACCTAATTCATCCACCTTGCGTCTGTGGATTCAAGTTTCTTAGATGATTCTCCTATGAAAACTTGTAACTGATTATCCACTTTTTAGATTTGTTCTTCCATCGATTTGGATGTGGCTTCCGTAATCATCATTAGGGCCAGAATTAGGCTTTGATACCAATTGTAATAGACTAGAACTGATAAAAGTTAATTGAAATAACAAATTGAAGAATGAATGCGAATTGGGGAATTTTATTAGGTAATCACTGTTACAATATGGAATTACAGCCAAATGAACTAATCAAATTAATCCCAAAAGCTTGTAACGATACCTGCAACAGCAATGGAGACTGATTGAGAATGGCGAAAGCTTAGAAATAAAGGAAGGAGAAGAAGATAGGAGAAAAAGAGGGAATTTGAGAGAGAAGATGAGGGAAATTTAGTTGGGAAATTTACCAAAATGCATAGCTGTCTAAACTCCACCTCCTGCTGTATATTTATTTGTGTATGAAATATTATCAGCCGTTGGATCTTATTTATTAGATGTAATCTGGTCCACTCCTTTAATTCTACTGATTCCACCAGATTGTGCCACCTTTCCTCTTTATTGACCACGCCTAAGTCACGTGTCCCTCTACTCAAAACACTGAAACCCTAAATCCCCAAAATCATTTCCCCAATTTCCTAAGTTCAGCAGTCATAACATAGATCTTGTCGTTTCGTTCCGTAAATAAACGGCTGCCAGCAAAGATGCCAGGTCGCCGAAGCTACTACTGCCCTTTGCTTGTAATTTGGCGGAAACCATCGACGCCTCCGCTGAGTTCTTTACATTGGAAGTTCCGTTTCTCATTCCTTTCTCCGGCGCCAGAAATATAATGCAGAGAAAAAGAATTCCAGAAAACCCATAAGCATACATATGTTTCAAGAGTCCATGGATGTCGGCGAAGATACGTGGTCGCCAAAGCTACTACTGCCCTTTGCCTTTAATTTTGCGGAAACCTTCGACACCTCCCATGAGTCGTTCGCATTGGAAGTTCCGTTTCTCATTCCTTTCTCCGGCCCCAGAAATACAATACAGAGCAAAAGAATTCCAGAAAACCCATAAACAATACATACTTTCAAGAGTCCATTTTAAAATTTTGTTTTCAAAAAGTATACTTTAAAACTCAGATTTGATGATCCGCTCTCTATTGGTTTATGAAAGGTATTCAAGAGAGTTGAAGAGGAAGAAGAGTGGGAGGCTAATTAAGAAGTAGGAAACATAAAGAAGTAATTAAAGAGGAGGAATAGTGGACGGTAATGAAGACTAGTTAGGGAACGGGATAAAGGAAAAGGAGCGACTATTGGGAAGCGAGAAGAAGAAAAGGGATTAATAATTAATAGGGAAAATTTCAGAAATCTCCCCTCACGTTTTGCTTTGTTTCACTGACATCCCCTCATGTTTGCAATATTACGACTATCTCCCTTATTTTAACTTTTTATGTAACAACTCCTTTGTTTTATTTATTATTAATAAAACATAACATATGTGGACTGATTTTTCCTCCATAAGATCATGCTTTTTTGGTTAATTATTAATTTATGAATTTACCTTTAAAAAGTTATTTCTTAGGAATGGATATCATGGGTTGTTCACCAGCACTTCCTAACGTTTGAGCTTTTTTGTTTATTCATGTTTTAACTTTTTAGATAAAGTATCTTGCCAACTACCCTGTGATTGATTAAGAAAAAATAGAAAAATTCTGAAACTAAATTTTCTATATTAAAAATATAATTATCTTATTGCAAGCAAAATCCAACAACACGTGTTAGATAAGTTTTTGATAAAAAAAAAAGTCTTTAAAATGATGAAGCAGTATAGAAACTTTTACCTCTTAATCCCAATTCGTCAAATCCAGTCCATCAGAATACTACTTAATTCTTAGAAGCAAAAACATGAGGAGTACTTGACATACTTATAAATTACCTTTATTTGTTGAAGACACACTCAGTAAAAAATAATTATTTTCTTGTAGAAAATATGATGAGAACACTGGAGAGGGTCGAAGGGGAATAGGAAAAGAGAACCCTTGCTGAGAAGACGGAAGAGCACTTTGGCATATTTTTGTTTTCAATTTATCGGAAATGAGATATTAATAAAATAATAATTAATCCAAAGAGCATGATCTTATGGAAGGCAAATCAGTCCATGAATGTTTTTTTTCATTAGTAATTAATAGAATAAAAGAGTTGTCACAAAAACATTAAAATAAGGGAGGTAGCCGTAATATTACAAACGTGAGGGGAGGTCAGTGAAACGAAGCAAAACTTGAGGGAAGGTTTCTAAAATTTTCCCTGATTGATAAGTAGATAAATGAGTAAAAAGAAGGGGAAAAGAGCAAAAAAAAAAAAAAAAGGAAAAAAGATAAATAGCATTCCTGGTCAATGAGGCATGCCACGTCACCGGGCCTATATATATATATATATATACACACACACACATATATATGCAGTTTAGGGGGGTAATAGGACTCTGGAAAAGGTAAGGTGTATCATAGCAACTTTGTTCAAAGTTGAGGGGGTGATTGTGCCTTATCCCATTTAAATTTTGAAAGTTTCTTATAGTAAACATTTTAAAATCTTTAACGCCTACACTCATATAGCTGGGGTGAAAAGGAGAAGAAAGGAATATGAAACTTGATTACTAAGGGTTAAAGGCCCGCAAAAACTTTGCTTTCATTAAATCATAAAACTAGTCATTTGTACATATTTGTGGTTGTGCATGAATGTCTGCTTTAGCACTTTGTAGGAAGGATTTTTTCTTGCGGAACCGGAGGCTGGAAGTAAAGAAGGGGTACAACAAAATTAGGAACAATTTGATCAAAGAAGGATAACTTGTAGGAATGACGGTGATTTGGAGTTGGTTAATGATGGTTTTATGAATTTGTCATTCAAGATTTTAATTTGAATGCAAGAACCATTCAGACTTTTCTTTGTTTGGCTCATATTGTATCTCTCTTTTTGGATAGGCAAACACTAGAGAATTTCTGAATTCTTTTGCAATACTAACTTTAATGTGTTTAGGCCTTTTTATGAGTTCTTTGTTTTGTTAGTTTACTGGACAATCAGACTTCCATCTCCCAGAGAAGTATAAAGCATCTTTTAGTTGTTCATAATGAGGTTTATATAGCTACCAAAAATTTATTGTCATGTGATTTTTCTTTTTTCTTCTTTTCATTTTTTGTTGTGCATTCTGAATTTTTATTACTCCAGTATACGGAAAGAATGACAGAGCCCGAAATATAAATGTCAAATGATCTAATTTTCGGTCTTTATTCAGAAATTACTTCTTTAATTACACTTTCTAGAATATAATTTATGTATTTAGAGGTCGTAGGAAACTACTATATGTTCACGAGATGTTTGGTGTGCTGACATTTTTACATTATCAAGTTTAATTGGCCTAAAACGATATGCAACTCTCCCTATCAAGTCTGATATGGTAATACCAACAATATACCCAGTGTAATCTCACAAGTAGGGCAGTCTAATATGATAATCTAGAAAATAAAGTGACAAGATGAAATATCCGTTAAATTGCATTGAAGTGTAAAAAAATTGCACGTATATATCTTAAACCTCTAATTTTATTGGATATGTAGTAATTGGCGGATACCCCAAGAATGTCTGTCGGGGATTGTAGTGGGATGTATAGAAATCCTCGACCCTTGACTAGAGGTCTGAAGTTTGATTTTTCGAAAATCAAAACGAACTAGTCGACCCCGAATAAGGTACCAAATACCAAGTGAAAACCCAAAAAAAAAAAAAAATCATCCATGGATTGGCACTGGTTCATTACACACAATTCGACTATATCAGGCATGAGTTATTGTTACTTCGTCAAAATATTCCCACATTCTACTATACTGAACTATGTAATTTTCTAAAGCGGCAAGCTTTAATTTAGCTCTACTTCCAAAAAAGTGTGAGATCTATTAGGCCATGTTTGATTCTGATAGGGACTCAAATGATCTTTTCATTATGATTTTTAAAGTATTTTAACGTCTGTTTAGCATTCAGATTTTGTGATTAGTAGTCTTCTTGACGCGATTACTGAATATCTAAATTTTATTTTGAAAAATATATAAAATGGAAAATCAAATATATTTTGAAAATTAGATGTCTTTGACGAACCTTCGACGACCAGATACAGAGCATAAGCTCCTAAAATACAATTCTGCTAGTCTGAGATAGTTCTGAAATGCAAAAATTCAGAAAATGGTTGGACTATAGCTATTTTTTGTTCACATATATTATGAAAAAGATTGTCGAATGGATCCGTATTTGCTCAAAACTCGGTAGCACGAGGGACAAATAATTAGGTTCATAAAGCCTTCTTTATAAACCAAGGAGATTACACCACTAGTGAATGAAGTTAGATTTATAACTTCCCCATCACTACACCAGAAAACAAAGACTACCACATGAAGAAAAAAGAAAGAAAAAATAGAAGGAAAAAGAAAGAAGGCAAGTTGGGTATGAATGCAAACAACTCTGTTAACTAGCTACATCTAAAATGTAGCACATTAATAATAACACATGTTTTCTAGCTACTTGTGCCTCTTTGCAAAAACACAATATTTTTATTTCCCCTAACTTTGACTCAGCTAATAATTCTTCTATCTCAGAAATTGGGACCTGCAGCCAGTATCTCCTCAGTCAAATTGTTATCAGCTCCAATCTTGTAGTTTGCGAACACCTCAAAGTTCTTCCTAAATAAACCTCCCAGCTTCAAAAGAGTTTCCTTGTAGGCATCCTTGTCAGGCCACTAGAAAAAAAAATCAAATTTTACAAAAGCAAAAATATTTCAAGAATTAACTTCTATCGACAAACAATATAAAATAATTTTTACATAAACATGGTCACCATAATTAGTAATATGAAACATATGGCATGTCACGTTCTATAACATGTTAAAATTGTGTGTACTGACAGTGTATATAAAAAGTATAACATGGTAACTTACAGTGTTCACTGGATCCAGAATTTCTGAAGGAACTCCCTCAAGTTCAGTTGGGATTTCCAGCCCGAACACCTCAGTTTTCGTATAATTTGCATTCAAAAGTTCTCCTGAGTGGATTGCATCGATGATTTTCCTAGTGTATGCTAACTTAATACGGTTACCTGATCCATAGCTGCATGTAATCAAGAAAATTAATTAGCTAATCAACTCTAATTACATAAGTAGAATTAAGGTGGAACAAATCGGACCCACCTGAACTTGATGATTTTTATTCAGTGCGCACTTGAAATTTGAGATAAAAATATGGAGTATATATTTACAACGTAAAGTTTAGGCATGCACCGAATAAAAGCCGTCAAGTTTGGGGTTGGTGGGTTGTGGGGGGGGGGGGGGGGTTCCCGCTATATTCTGCTATAAATGTTGTGTTTAGTGCTTATATGTTATACCTTCCACCTGACCAGCCAGTGTTGACAAGCCACCCAGTAGCTCCTTGTTTCTGCATTTTTTCAGCTAGCATAGCTGCATATTTTGTAGGATGAAGCATAATAAATGCCGCACCAAAGCATGCTGAAAATGTTGCTGTAGGCTCCTTAATTCCATCCTCTGTTCCTGCCACCTGTTTGAATCATCAAACATATAATTTTAACCTCTTTTCTTATAGGTAACCTACGAAGTAGAGTTTAACTTTTTACAAACTGAATGATGTAAAAGAAATCTTTACACTATCAGGTCACCTAAAAAAAAAACTGCAACCAACTTATGTTGCTCGTACACTCCAAAAATATTGTAGGTTGCGTGTCAAATCCTCAAAATAGAGCATGTTAGGAGGATTTGATACAGGTACGACATCATTTATGGAGAGTCCGAGCATCATAGTAGATAACAATTCATAATAAGTGCTACCTCCTACAGCAGGCTAGGATGATAGCATAAAAATTCTTTACACTGTCAGAGTTATATTAAAAGTTCTTGTGTCTGTACCAAAGCTGTATAGCCACTAATAAAGTGGTACATTGTCTGAGCCAAGTTCAACTTGCTGACTGGAGGAAGTACACCAAAGGCATCACAAGCAAGAAGAATGACATTTTTAGGATGAGGACCAACGCATGGTATTTTAGCATTTGGGATGTATTCAATTGGATATGCTGCCCTGGTATTCTCTGCCACCAAAGCAAATCCATTAATTCCGTAAATCATAAACTGATTCAAGACATTGGATATGCTAGGATATGGAATCTAAAAATGACTTCAGTTGAAACATAATTGCTGTTAGAGACCAACATTTTGTGTAATTTTTTGGCATGAACAACGTATATAGCTATAGTTTACCTGTTACAGATTTATCCGTGTAGTCCACCTCTCGAGTATGTTCTTCAAAAACCACATTTTCCAACACTGCGCAAAACATGGAAACATATTAACTACTGGCTGACACTTGCAACAACAACAACAACTACTACACCTCAGTTCCTAACAAATTGGAGTCAGCTATATGAGTCTGAAACAACTGGCTAGCACTTGCAGTTTTCCACTAAATTAATAATGTGTACAATATGATCAGGTGGGAATAAGAACAATACCAGTGCCAAACTTGATGGCATTCCAAATATCAGGCTCTTTCTCCCTTGACAAATCAATGCATTTGGCATAACAACCACCCTCAATATTCGAAACACCATGATCACTCCAACAATGTTCATCATCTCCAATTAGGTACCTATTATGATCCGTAGACAACGTAGTCTTCCCGGTTCCTAAAATAAACATGTCCACAAAGTAAAAAATATTAGTAACAAAGACAGAAAAAAAATCACTAATACTGTAAGGTTCTTTATACTGGAAGTGTACAGGGGCAGACCCACGTGTAGTGGTCTGAGTGCTCGAGCACCCATTGAGCCGAACGTGAACTGTATAGCCGTATGTAGAAATTTCTTAAAATCTGATACATTGTCTCAATAGCACCCACAAGCCAAAAGTTTGGGTGGGTGCTTTGGTTGAGAGCTTGAGTGAAAGGTGCATGGTTGTTGGTATGCGGGTTCTTCTCCAGGTGGTTACACATGTTTTTTAAGACTTTTTCTCCCATACAGATACAACTTGTTCTTTAATTTTTATACTTTATTAATTGGCTTTCCTTTTAGTTTGCTGACTTTTACTTTAACTTGGTTTTAGCTTAAAAATTCTTATTCCCGCTGAATTCTCCTCCTCCTTTTTTTCCAATATATATTCCTCCTTTTTTAAAAAAAAAACCTTTTTTTGTTCACTTTTTCGTTTATTTTTCGACTTTTTTAAATGTTTTTTCGCTTGATATTTTTTATTTCTGTGTTCAAATAATTCCACTTATACTCTGATCAGTAGAAACATACGTTAATGGAAGATCAGCACTCACGAACTTAAAATTCTGAGCCTGCCACTGGCAATGTATATAAGTTAATTTACCTGATAATCCGAAGAAGAGGGCGACATCTCCTTCTTTTCCCATATTGCAGCCAGAGTGTAAAGAGAGAATTTGACGTTTAGGCATTAAATAGTGCATTACACTGAAGAGACCTTTCTTCATTTCCCCTGCATACTGTGTGCCAAGGATAACCATTTCTCTCCTAGCCAGATTAAGGTCTATGCTAGTGGAAGAAGTCATATAATGAGTGTAACGGTTACATGGGAATTTCCCCGCATTGTATATCGTGAAATCCGGAGTACCAAAATTCTCCAGCTCTTCAGGCGTGGGTCGGATACACCTGCCATGCTCACAATTATCCGTTATATTCATTGTCAATATATATAAGTTAAATTTAGTTTATACTCATGATTTGGTTCTTACATGTTGTGCATGAACAAGGAGTGATAGGCTCTGGCAGATACAATTCTAACTTTGATACGATTGTTTGGATCCCAGTTGAGAAACTGATCATTCACGAAAACCTGAAATATTTATGTAAATTCTTGAACTTATTGACAATCTAGTAAGTTGCAAACTTTAAATTAGACAGAGTAGTGTATTACACAAATGTAAAATTAATACTAACGACAGTGTGTATGATATATATACTAAAATCATGATACTAATATGGTGATTTGATTTGTGTAATGACAGCTCAAGTGGTCTCTTGAGCATTTAAAATGACTATGAAAAAGATATTTCAATGAAGTTCAATCTAGTATATAATCATGTAAATACCTTCTCCAGTGAGCAAAGATAATCAACGGCTCTTTCTCTGTTGACTAAGAAAGTCTGTTCGTCCATCTCAATATTGGGTGATCCCCTTTTGAAAATCATAACACAACATGAAGTGAGAAAATGCCTGATACCCATATTAGTAGGAAATAAGTCAAGAATCTTTAATTTGAGGTTTCGAAATTAGAGCGCCAGAAATGGAGCTAGGATTTTGAGTTTATGAATTCTGAATAGATTATTTACACAGTCAAACCTCTCAAACAGTCAGACCTCTGTAACAACATTCACCATAACAACCATGTTTTCTATGGAACCGAATTTTCATGTTACGTTATATAATATGTTCTCTATAACAACATTTCGTTGTAGCAGCCAAATCATGTTGGAACAAATGACGTTGTTATAGAGGGGTTTGATGTACATATTAAGTGGATAGTACACAAATACAGGGTCTGAGTCAAAGCTACTGGTTCTGCCAAACTCATAAGCAGCACTGTAGCTTCGCCTTTGGAAAGTGCGCCTTTACCCCTTACCATACCCAACCAGTTGGCCGGGACAGTAAAGTTCGAATGCTCGATGCATAAAACCAAAGAAAGTATTAGAGCTGAAGGAAGAAACTGAGATGGACTTACTTTCCCCACCAAAGTTCATCTGATGTGGTGTCATCCTTAACAACGCGTTTATCTCTTGGAGAGCGGCCAGTTTTGGCACCAGAAAGTGTGGCCAAAGCACCACTTGAAGTGATGAATGAGCCTTTTTCATACTGGATTGCTTGCTCATACAGCTCTACAAAATGCAGACTCAGAGATTATTTTTGTATTGATCAAACTTTAATAAAATGTCGAAACAATGACTAGCCATTTGACTAATTTCAGGTATAGAACATGAAGAATTGAAGTTAAAATACTTAGTTGCAAAAAGGTAGAGAAGTACTAGTCAAAAGTAACATATATAATTGCTCTTGAGAAGCAAATGAAGAGGAGCAATAGCTATTAAGCCCAAATGAAAAAAGAAAAAAAAAAAGGGTTGACCCTCTAATTAGTACTACTAATATCATGTCAAATGAAACCGAGATGCACTATTGTAAACTGTGGGAACTAAACTTATTGATAGGGTAAAGCTTTTTTATATTATCAAAGCGTTTTACCTATTACAACAAGTTATTTATTTATTCGACCAAGAGCTGACTAAATAATATATCATCCTTAACAGTTTAAATTTTACTTTTAAATGAGCTGATCATTCAATTCAATATGCATGATATCGAAGCAGATAGAGATCTTGAAATACATCCGTACATGAGAAGGTGCGTATTAAGAATATAATAAAGTTTTTTTTTTTTTTTATACATATAGACCCCGACCTGTGGATTTCATCTTTAATGCATCTTAAACTTTTAGATGAAATGGTGACTAAATTCAACATTTACCAACTTTTTTTCACAGGTTACCTTTAACATTAACCTGAGTAATCATATATAAAATATCTACGTTATCAGTGTATAAAAGTTAAACTCGAACAGGAGGGAATAAATTACCAGCAGGCGAGAGATTGTAGAGGATGTGAGTAAACTTTAGGGAACTGTCACTAATGTTAAGGTTAGGAGCAGTGTGTTGATGAAATTGGGAGGCATGGGCCACCTTGGGAGTCTCGGACTGTTTAGAAGGGTCTCCTTTAACTACCTTTGGCCCACTCTCCCTTGTCAATGATGCCAATGATGCACTGTTTTCATATGCCATGCAACAACAAACCGCAAAATTTTATTAGCATGATCATTTAAACTAAAATAAAATAAGTTTTAAGGTTTTTTTTTTAATTTTTTTTAGCATTAGCATTAGCAATGTAAAATAGGATGAATTGCACTAAATATCTCTATAATATGACTCGGTTACAGATATACAAATATATTTTAAACAGAATATTTTTACCCCTTATGTTATGGAAATCATATACAAATATTAGCTAGAGTAATGTTTCCATTTTAATTACTAGGGTGTTAAGTGTTTAGTTTTGAAAAACATGAGGTATATCCATAACCAGAGGCACAAGCAATATTTGGAGTTTATGAGTTCTGAACTTGTCACCAAACTAATAACTTATTGTGCTTATACATAGTTAATGTATTTCCTAATATAAATAAAGAGTCTAAAGCAAAAGCTACTAGATTCCTACTATTATTATAGTTTTACCCAGTGGCGGATTCAGAATTTTCACTCAGGGTGTTCGAAAAAATAACTTGACCTAAATATACACTGTAATATATGTTCAGAGTGTTCAAAAGTTTATATATGTACATGAACACATAAAATTTACCCTAAATATACACTATAACTTTTTGTCCAGGGTGTTCGGGTGAACACCCTGGCCTCTTACTGCATCCGCCCTGGCTTTACCTCTGTCCCTAAATAAGTATATTAAAATATAATCACTAAAATACAAATTAAAATTACAAGTAAAAAGTTCATATATTGAGCTGGTACTTTATTCTATGTTGAAGAGACATATTTTTTCTTGAAAATTTTCATTCACGTTTATTTATCGAAAAGGAGAATAAATATTTTTTTAAAATATAGTATATCTTTCAAAATTTTCACTAAACAGGAAATGACCACATATTACTTCATTGGATATACCAATGTTACGACGTACTCTTAATTACTAAATACTAACTTATATAGGATTAATATTACCTGATGGATTGGAGCTGTTGTTTATTTCTGTCAACTTCAGACCCAAAGGCTGTTTGATGATGGCCCTTGATAGGGGTATTGGGTCCTGATTTCTTCTTCTGTTGTAAGGAATGCAACTCATCCACTGTCTGAGCTTTCACTGGAGCTGAACTATCGTCGTGACATATCTCTTCTTTCATCTTTTGTGTCTCTATCTTTGCTAGTCCACTCGATGCCATTATCTTCTTTAGTAATTACCTGCACATTGAGGCATATAAATATACTTTCTTTAAGGTATTAATTGTTTCCGTTCAAGGCACTATTATTAATCCTTTTTAGCGACAGATTAGCGTCTAGGGACAGATTTAATCCTTGTTAGCGACAAATTAGAGTCTAGGGACGGATTTTCACAAAAATTTGTTAGCTACAAGCAATTTAACGGCTGATTAATGACGAAATTCATAGCTAATTCCAATCTTTTTTATAGTGTGGGGGCGGAGTTACATGTAATGAAGGAATTTAATCGATACAATGTTAGTAAGGTAAAAACGTTTTTTTCATTTTCATATATACATAAACTGTTGAATTAATTTACTTAACATAATTAGGAGAAGCTTATATAGCGATATTGAGGTAAATGTGATAGAAAATTGTTCTAGGTCGTATGTTCAACTTTTCAGTTGTGAGTACACTTGTAGGATTTTTTTTTTTGGTTTCACCATAGGACTACTATGAACGGTTATTGTTGGGAAATAACCATTAACCTTACAGGATACAAACAGAGCCTCAAAATTTATAAACCATACAGGATTGTTCTCTGTTTCTTTTTGTATGTCTTAATTTGATTAGGCATGGAGTTAAAAAAAAGTAAGAATTTTTTTTGAATCTTATGATCTTAAACTAAAGATGTATGTAATGTATTAAAATACGTTTTGAATCTTGTGGTGTTAAATATATCATGGAGGATGTTGGATCTAAAGAATCACTAAATATAGAAAGTAACATATCCTTTTTGAAACAGACTATGAAAAAAAGTAAGACACATATATTGAAATGAAAGAGTACAACAAAACCTTCAAAAAATTTAGGCAGCAATTAGTGAAGATGTTCCGTCAAAACTTTGACTACAAAACAGATAGATTTAAGTACATATACAATGCATGTTATTGCACGCATATGGAAGAACTCAATTGTTGAATATACACAGAAAAGGGAATCTTGTGTTACAATATAAATGAAAATGATGTAGATTATTCAAGAATCCCCGTCGATTTTCTATAAAAAGATGTGAAAGAAAACTAACCAGGATCAGTGAGGAAAGTACCTACAAAAAAACAAAAGAAATAAAAATGTCTGATCTTTAATTTGGGTTGTAGCTGAGCTCTAATTTATGGTCTTCACTCAAAAGTAGGCCTAAATCCTGTTCTAAGTAACAATAGTTAGCAGCTAAAAAAAGGGAGTACTTTTCAAATTAAGATTTCTTAAACCATAAAAAAAAAAAATCGTAAAAATGAATGGAGAAGATTAATTAAAGGCCAAGTAATTAAGGCACACTTAATTTGAGATTATTATGGTAAAAGTGGATCTTAGTGGTAGCCAATGAAGCACTCCGTAACTGAACACAGATATTATAGCTTTAAAAATTAAATATATCATAAAAGATTAATTCACACAATGGAAACAGGAAGTAATTCGAAACGTGACATTTATTTCAGTCAATTAGATCAAGTGATGAAGATTGAGAATAGAGCATAATACATTTAGTAATGTGGTTAATAGGATTTAATTTCTATTTAATAATTGTGTAGCATAATTATCACATTATTGAGTCTTTTAAAAGGAATAGCTACAAGTAACTATTCATATAAAATAAGTGTAATTAATAATCTTGAAAGCAGGTAACTTGTTACAACAATATATAATTACAGTGTAAAATTCATTAGTATATAAGCTAAATCCGTGATTAATATTAACATCCTATGCTCAACCTGGTACATGGCAGTGGCAAACACACTGTCGTATCCCGTAACCTCGTGTACTTCACCAAATCATACTAATTTATCATAATTATATCAAAAATTAAAGTAAAATTGGGCATCGATTAATTATGAATTTGTTATAAAGAGTAGTGTACGTATATGAAGACATATGTCATATATTCAATGGATTGGTGTAACCATTGGTTAAGTATTTAAAAATGTACTTGCACTAAATATTTACACAAAATCATAAACCATCTATAAATTAAGTAGACAGTAATGGCCCGTGCCAGCACGACCCAACATAAAAAGTTGAAACTTTAAAGGGGAATTTTCACAAATGACTATATTTTGGGATTTTTTTAGGCATATCTATACTTTTACTAATTATATCTCGTAGCTACAGTAACATGTATTCAAATTCGGCTGTATTTCGCTGTATTTAATTTGGGTGTATTCAATTCGAATGTATTCATTCATAGCAATTTTTATACTTTATTCAACTTATTGTATTTAAATTCGGTTGTATTCAAACAACATAAGTGCAAAACAATATAGGGATTCAGCTGTATTCAAATTCACTATAATTATTTGTATACAAAAAAATCTCTTTTGAAATACATGCGAAAAAACATAAAGAAACACTGCATTTTACACAAAAAATAACGAATATACTGAAATACACTCAGATATGAGATGAAAGAAAAAAAAATACACCCACATCTAAGATACAAGAAAAAAAAATACTCACATCTGAGATATAAGAAAAAAAAAATACATCTCAAGCAACAACAATGATAAGTACTCAGATCTGAAAAATACATTCAGATCTGCAAAATACACTTAGAGGCGGAAGTGGCGAAGATGATGGAAATTTAGCATCAAAGTTGGATTCAGCAAGCTCCAATACTTTCCCACCGCCGTCAACGGAGAACTTCGCCGCCGCGATCGACGGCAATGACGCTGGAGCTAGGAGGAAGATAGAGACGGAGAGAAAAAGCATAGTATTATTTTTCATTGAATTGGAGCTGTTAGAATGAAAATGAAAATGGTGGAGGAAGAGTCGCGATTAACTTAGGGAAGATGGGAAGAGGAATTTTCACAAAGATGATGGTTTAACTTAGATGTTGGTTTTCTTCACGGCTTTGTTGTTGTATTAGTTACCTTGTGTAATTGAAATACAACATTTACCTACTAGATGTAATTAAAGTAAAGTGTAATTAATAGATGTAAATACCCCTTATATGTTCTCTACTCCAAATAAAATCCCCAATTTTAAATTACCTTGGTTGATATGAAATTGTCACTAATAAAAATTAATACACAAGTGACTATCAAATTAATAAAAACAACATTGCATATGTTATGAATCCAATGTATTTGGTGGATGTCCATTCAATGAATGTTCTACTTATACATGAATGTACTCGATGTCCTAGTTAAGAAATGTAACTCTTGGGTAGTTCTTTCACCCTATAAAAGAGGTGTTCATCTTTTGATATAATGTACACACAAAATAAAAGCCTCCTACTTCTCTCTCTCAATTCTTGTGTCAATAGTTTTGGGGCTTTAGTTTATAATTGGTGCATTTCTTTTACAACACGTTATCAGCACGAGACTTTGCCATCTAAAGAAATTTTCAAAGGCTAAGGTACTATTTTTATTATCTCTATTTTATGGCTAACCTCACGAAACTTGAGTTTGTTGTCCTTGATATTTCGGGCAAGAACTACCTATCATGGGTGCTAGATGCTAAAATCCATCTGGATGCTATGGGTTATGGAGACACCATTAAAGAGAAAAAATAAAGCTTGCAACCAAGAAAATGCCAAGGCTATGATATTCTTGTATCATCACCTTGATGAGGCCCTGAAGATTGAATATCTTACTATTAAGGATCCACTTGTTTTATGGAAAAACTTGAAAGAAAAGTATGACCACCTAAAGATGGTCTTCCTCCCAAAAGCACGGCACGAATGGATCAATCTAAGGCTACAAGATTTCAAGTCAACTGCGAAGTACAATTTTGAGATGTTCAGAATTACTTCTATATCTACACTATGTGGAGAGACGATTAGTGTTACACCTCGGAAAATTCTCCGTTGGTACGCAAGTGAATGAACTAGTGATAGGTATGGGTGCATGATGTCCATGAGCAAGAAACGACGTTTGATGACCTTAGGCGAGATTTCAAAGGAATCCGACGTAAGACGAGAAAGTTGGCTAAGATAAGGCAAGGTGAGGTGAGCAATGCATGTGCATGGATATGGATGATTAAAATGAGAAGTCTAAGAAATATGAAAAATTGCAGATTTGAAATCTGCCCAGTGGTCGTAAAGTGCAAATACGGACCGTAAAATGGTATACGATCCGTAAACTGGAAGGTCGTAAACTAGCATGCAATACTTCAAATTTCTGCCAGTCGAGGAAATGGTAGAATACGACCTGGTTTACGGACCGTAAAGTGATTTACGGCCCGTAAACCATGGTCGTAAATCACCATGGTTGCAGCCTAAAGCTTCTGGTCCTGATATGGTTAAATACGCCCATGATGGACGGTCCATAAACTGGAGGACGGGTCGTAAACTCAGTTTACGACCACTGTTCACTTCAACACAGATTTTGCAATTCATTAAATAAGGGAACCAAGACTTGTTTTATTTCATTTCCACATTACACACCTTTTCTCTAAAACCTCTCTCTACATTTATTATCCAAGTTTTCAAGGATCATAAGTCATCAACAACATAAAACAAGTGAATCAAGAGTAAGAACTTCATCAAAGGTCATCCAAGTCAAGAAATCCAAATGGAGAAAAACTAGGGTTTTGCTCAAAGTGGAGTATTATCAACTAAAGCTTGTCCCTACAACTTCTAAGGTAAGATTCATGATATTTATATGATGTTTAAGATATTGGAGAGTTGAAATGCATGGATTGTAGAAAATATAGTCAACTAGGTCATAAATGATGAATAGTGACATTTTGAGGAATAGTTTGAAGCGAATCATGATTGTTGTTGTGTTGTGACATGAATGTGTTATAAATGATGATAGGGCCATGAAATATACATTGTATATGAACGGACGATTGGGTGTTGTGACCATGAATATGGATGAATGGAAGTGAATTGAGAATGTGGATAATGTGAATGACTAATGGCCATTATTATGATATTAATGAAGGTATAAATGCTAGCATTGGAAGGGAACATACAAGTGTAGAATAGTCCGACGAAAAGGTATGTAAGGCTAACCCTTCTTTCATAAGGCATGGTTCTTTGGCCAAACTCTTAAATCCTCTATATGAGTATGTTGTCTTCAAATGATTGATATTCCGAGCTCATAAGCTCACGATCCTTGATGTGTACTACGATTGTACTACGCACCTCGTACAACGAGTAAGCCTATGATATAGAAGTAACAATAATGATAATGATATCAATAATGATGCAAAAGGTGCCTACGGGCTATTATACTTATATGTGCCTATGAAGGGCTATAATGAACCCCGAGCTTATAACGCCGAGTAGGATATATGTATGAAGTATGTATACGATTACGAAACGCGCGCACACCTCTGCAGATGGTACGGATAACCCTGAAGCCTTGGTAGGGCCAGGTATGAGCAACCTTGAGCCTTGGTTGGCCAAGTATGTATGAAACACCGATCCTATGAGGTCGGGTATGCTATGTAAATGCTATATGTATATGAAATGACTATGTATAAAATATGAATATGAATGTGATAAGACTATGTATATGAATACGAATAAGGACATGTATACGAATACGAGCACAAGTATGGTACGAGCACTACTATGAAATACGCATGAGAAATGGAAAGTTCCTATGAAAGGCAGGTAAGTGCCATGGTGATGATATTATTGTCTTCCCACCTATGCCACTTCATATATTGTCTATGATGCTTTTATATTGATGTTGATCATGCTTTACATACTCAGTACATTCTTCGTACTGACGTCCTTTTATTTGTGGACGCTGCGTCATGCCCGCAGGTGCACAGGGAGACAGACTTGATCCATAGCTGCGTATTCAGAGATTGTATAGCAGTGCTCCATTTCTTCCGGAGCCATAGCTTTTGGGGTACTCATTCTTTTGTGTATATAATTATGGGCATAGCGGGGTCCTGTCCCGCTCATGTGTTATGTCATACTCTTCTTAGAGGATCGTAGTCACGTGTATATGTTTAGATGTATCTGGCCTTGTCGGCCCATGTTTGTATATCATTTTGTCGGCCACGTTGGCCCATGTACAATTGATGCGGCCTAGACGCCAATTACGATATAATTGTAATGTCGCCCAAAGGGGCTAGTTTGATGAATGAAAGGGAATGTATGTTTAACTATGTGGCTCACCTAAATGTAAGCATGAGTATAAGTTAAGAGGGAGCCCGGGTGGGCTAGCACCGGATGCTCGTCGCGGCCCCCTAGTCGGGTCGTGACAATTAGTGATTCTAATAAGCTGGAAAAGACGTTCTCCACCTTTCATGCCTCGAATGTGCTCCTGCAGCAGCAGTATCGAGAGAAAGGTTTCACAAAGTATTGTGATTTGATTGCTCATCTTCTTGTGGCTGAACAAAATAATGATTTGCTGATGAAAAATCACGAGAATCAACCTACTGGGCTGCACCATTCCCCGAAGTGAATAAGGTGTATGCGCACTACTCTAGGCGTGGAAAAGGTCGTGGCTCCAGTCGTGGTCGTGATCGTGATAATGGTCAAGGAAGAAATTCTTCTTTTGGGGTTAATCATTCATCAAAGAATAATCACTACTGTCACACCCCATTTTGACCCGGAGGTTAAAGTAGAAGTATGACGTATTGGAGATTCCTGTTTTGGTTTGTGTTAAGGAGTCGCCACCTAATTATTTATGGTGAATTAGGACACCTAAAGTTTATTAAAGTTATGTTTAAAGTTAACTCTGTTTAAGGTCTGCGAAACTTAAGATTCTAGGTAAGGGTTCAATTAGTCTAAAGGGAAGGTATTAGGCACCCTTTAAGACCCATTAACAATGGTTAACCGACCGGACTAAAAATTAATTAGGCTAAATGTAAATATAGTATTATAGAAAAAAGGAAAGCAGTTTTGTAAGTATGGCTAAAGTTATAAATAGATATGTAAGAATGTTATTTAAAATAGAACTTGTAAAAATAATAATAATTTGTATAAAAGAGTATTTTATATGTTGACATCCAATTTTGTCCCTCCTTTATTTAATTTTTATTCACTCGGACGTCTAAATTTATTGACGAACTGGATACTTTATTTTCACTGCTATTTATATCCGCTACTTTTATTTTTAACATTTACAAGTATTAATTTATCACAAATTTTAAATGTTCATCGTCATTTCACTTTCGGGTTTGGAATCGTTAAATTAATTACAAGACAACACTTGGTAAATCCTTACTTTCTATATACTAATTACTATTTATCTTCACATAATAAGTATTGTACTAGTTACTAAATTAGAAGCCCGGAAATAATTAAAATAGCGGAGGAAGGACCAATATTTTTCAGCAAATTAATGGCTTAAAATACAAATATAATATTATTTCCTACCCAAACAAATAACCCACATTTTCAACCCATATTTAAATTAATAGGCCAGCCCAAACGGACCAGCCCATACCCGAAATTGACCCGACCCAACCCAGTTCCTAAAAACCAACCCATTTCCCCTTTAACCTAAACCCTAATCCCTCACTCTCTTTTCTCCCTTCTCAGCCGCACCCTTTTCTCCCCATTCTCTTCCTCCTTTCCCCTTTCTCCGCCTCCCTCTCCCTCTCTACCCTACTCTCTCCCTTTCATCAGCATCATCGCCACCACGCTCCTCCCCACTCACCGACAACCCCACTCTTTCGTCTCCCTCCTCACGCTCCTCTCCACTTCCCCTTGTTCCCCCACGCCTCTGTCTCCTCTGTCTCCCTTGTCCCCCACGCCTATACGCTCCCCTCTCTTTTCTATAAAAGGGGATTTTTGAAACAGATTTTGCGGGGATTATTCAGTTTTGGGGGAGGACTCAACGTTTTCGAAGAAAAAGGAATCCCCACTCTCTGTTTTTTTAATATCTGGTTTGATTCATCAAAAAAAGGGATACTTTACTACCCTCAACATTTCTGCTTTACCTACTCTAAATCTGTGATTTTTGTTTAAATTCCGTTCTGTTTTCGGGTTCGTTCGAGTTCAAGTGTAGATTCGAGGCCTCGACGCCCCATTCACTGTACCACAAAAAGGTAAACCTTCCTCCTTAGCATCACGCTTTTAATTCAGTGCCTGTGTTCGTATGTTTGTATATTTGTGTTTGTTTAGATTAATATACAGTCAGTCTTAATAAGTTTGTTTTAGGTTTAATTATTATTGTTAAGTTATTGGTGGTTGACGATTGCATAGATTAACCTGGGCTCGGATTAGATATTTTAATTGCTCAAGTCTGTTGTGGGTTAGCATAACCCTTGGGAGTTCATTGACACTCGCTTATGCTCAGTTTTAATTGGTTCAGACACCTATAACTTGTTTACATGAAGTTAGTACGATTTAACACGCTATTGGTATAGTCCATAGATCTTGTTGGATATTGGAGTAGCTTAGAAATGTTATGTTGGTTCTGTTAGCTGAATCATAATTCTATATCGACTCGTAATTATGAAAACATGACTAGTTTAAACTTCAATAATGTGGAGGGTATTGCTTAGTCCAGTCCAGTTTGCCGAGATACCGGAACTGTATCATATAGTTAGTTTGCCTTAATGGGATTGTATGTGCTAGAGTAGTTGGTTACTAAGCATGTTGATTATTACCGGGTGGATAAAGTTTCCTTCTTTTGTGTAAGTTTATGGATAATGTGTTGGTTGTTGAGGGCCACCAGTATCAAGTTTTAATGATAATACCCCTTCATGTTCTTGTCTATATAAGAAGGTCAGTTGATATTGGTCTGAATGTCTTGAGATAGGAGCATAAATAGTGTAAAGAATATATGTGGAGAAGAATTTGGCTTCGTTGGTTTTTGCCTGCACTCATCCATATGTTAGTTTGCAATGAAATAATCAGATCATGACCCCAGCTTTCGACTAAACTGTTTTCAGTTCTTGTTTCTTTGTTTCGAATAACTTGAACCTTTGGAATCCTGAAAGGATTGAATGTTTGTTAAGAATATTGAGGTTTAATATTTATTTGTTTTTAAGGTTATTGTTTCTCTCTTAAAAATAGGTTCTCTTTTAATAACATGGGCATGAAACGATTTGTTTTCCTTTCTCGATTTCCTCTTTGTTTAAACAGACTAGTTCTTTCTTTTCATCTAAGTTTGGCCTGAAATATGACACTATTCTCAGTTCTGCCTCTTTTTGTTACTTGGAATAGATTAGCTAAATCCGATTTGAACTATGGAACTAGTTTATCCTTTTCTTATTTATATGAAAACGAGTCTTGTTGTTAATATATGGTATCCTGTTTCTTGATGTCTAAACTGGTAACTTTGACTGTTGTATACATCTCCTGCTGCGCTGCTTCTTTTGGTTCTGGTCTGATTTTATTATTCCTAGTTTTCTAGTGCATAACATGCCTAATATAAACCCTCTAGGACAGTTGGTTGATTGCTTTTTGGTGAGTATAAAGCCCCTTTGTTCTTTTCTTTCCTTTAACTGCATATGATATGCTGAGGAGAACTACAATATATACGCTGTTTCTTGCCTCTTATTATGTTCAGTGTTCTTCAACTGCTTCCTTTTAGACACAAAACAGAGAAATCATCTGAAGCTAGAAAAAATAAATTTCAAGGCTAGATTAATTCGGAGTTATGACGGATACCTATGCTAAATAAATTTGAAAGATGTCTATTGTTGCTTAAGAATGAATTTCCAGGACTTAAGACATATTTGAAACCGCATATACATAGGATATACAGTGGGTTATCAAGACAAGGAAAAAATATACATTCGATATACATCTGATATACACACCACTGTGTGTATATCTTAGGTATATTACTTATATGATTAGAACAGGCCAGCATTGTCTCTCTTTTACTCTATTTGTTCAAGTAATATACACCGATATGTATGTATCTGCTTGGGTTAGATACGATGAAATGGTTATATGACATGTCGATTTTGTTTTTCTCTGATTTGATTTTGTCGCTGTTATGTATTAGTAGTATAATATGGCTGTATTCAAGGTTCATTTTGGGGTTTAGATCTTGTATATAGGAATTCGACAACAAAAAATAATGTCTTACAGTTTGTCCATGTTCAGTCCTATTTGCTTAATTCCCTATCTGTTGGCTAACAGTATCTATTAACACATCTCGCATTGCCTACGATGACAAATATACTATGCATTATCACATGTCTGTTTGCTTGTTCGAAACAATGATGAATTTGATCTAGCTTCAACTATGGGTCCATGGACTGTTGGGATTGTCTGTACAATATAGTTTGCTGCATTTTGCTGGGTTGGCTAAATGGGGGGGTTTAAAGAAATCAAGAATTCGAAGTGTGTATTATCATTCGTCACTGTTTTGCGATAAATTAAACTAGCTTGACAAGGTAGGTATTAAGATAAATCAGTGTTATGCATCCTAAATATGAAAGGATCTAGTGACTGCTGTCCCTATGCTTGCATTACAAAATGATTTGTGTGTTGTTGCCTGTTGACTCCTGTGGGCAATTAAACTGAAATATTGATTAGGTATCGTCGTATGCTATGAAACTGGTAGGTGTTTATTACAAGAATAGGAGACATCATGTATGCATTATGATATATACAGTAGAATATACCTGATATACGCGTAAGTTACTGAAACTGTTTTACTCGTTTCTTCTGTTATTTGGTCTTGCTGCCCCCTGTTATTTTGAAAGAAATTGATGCTACATTAGCTTAAGTATCTCCTCTCCCATGGACCATCTTTGTTGCGTCGCTGTTATTGACTATCTACCTGTTTGACAAAAGCCTGAATCAAAACTCAGTCCCTATATTGTGACGGGTATTTGATAGAAGCGAGAATTTTTTATGCAGATTACATTTTAGTTTCGGTTGGTTGTTGTCGTTTTTTTTTTAGCTGGTTTAGTTTATCTCTTGTGCTAAAACTGTTCAGCCCATTATAGAAACATAATGCCTCCCCTTCAGTACATTGAGTTTCATTATTTGTTTTCATTAAAAATGTTTAGTTTGGACTTCCAGCATGTTTGTTTTGCCTTTCAGTGTTTTGTTATCTAGTTTTGGTTGATTCGTCTGAATGGATGCTAATTCTTTTCCTTCATTTTAATGCATGACTATCGAGCACGAGTCCAAGGGATTCGTCATCTTCCGCATCCGATGTTGGGTTAAAGGCCCAACGTAACATTCCTCGAGTCAGCCCCCATATAGTAGCAGCCAATTCGCAGCCAAACCAGGAAATAAAATCTGGGCTGAAGCCCAATAGGCGCGACAACAGCAGCAACACATAAAAACTGTTACTGGGCTGAAGCCCAGCTGCAAACGGATCGCAGCAATCCAAATGGGCCAAGCCCATTTATATTATATCTATCCTTCTATTTTTATTTCTGTGTACATTTAACATGTAGTGTATGACTAACATTTGTGCTTGTTAATTAAGATAAACTTTAGTAACATTAAGGGTTTTAGTTTAGTAATGGGTAGTTAATTCCACAAATTACATTTACTTCTATTTTTAAAACTATTTATAGTATCTATAACATTTATTTGAGTAATTGATTTTCAAAATAGCATGACTACATCTTGTGGCTAAGGGAATCATAATTTATGCTTACTATTTTAGAAGTTTAAAGCGTCACAAATCTTACACTAACGTTAGTTTATTCTAAGAAATAAAAAGCAAATTAGTTTCAACGGATAACTTTTTTCACTTTAGTTCCTGTCCAGCACTTGAAATACATATTTGTTTTAAAAAAAAAAAAACCTTCGCACAATATACGCTGAACTAATAGTCTTTCTATAAAACTTTATTAAATAACTCTTTTAAATTTGTTAGTCATTTTCTCCAAAACATATAAACATTACACATTCTGTTTTTTTTTTAGTTCATTTGTAATTAAACTCTTTTGTGCAACTATTATTTTCTATAAGTTTCACTTTAAATAACTTTAGCAATACTTACAAGGTATTTTCTTAAATATTTAAATATTTACATCTACATTTAGCCTTAATTAAATAACATAAGTCCGGTCGGTTAACCATTGTTAATGGGTCTTAAAGGATGCCTAATACCTTCCCTTTAGACTAATTGAACCCTTACCTAGAATCTTAAGTTTCGCAGACCTTAAACAGAGTTAACTTTAAACATAACTTTAATAAACTTTAGGTGTCCTAATTCACCGTAAATAATTAGGTGGCGACTCCTTAAACAAACAAAATAGGAATCACCAATACGTCGTACTTCTAAATTTAATCTCCCGGGTTAAAATGGGGTGTGACAACTACTAGAGAGGGAAAAAGAAGAATGATAGGCATGAAGTGCCAGAAGCACGTGGCACAGAAGATAAATGCTATCAATATGGTGGAAGTGGACACTGGTCACGTACCTATCGTACGGCGAAGCACTTGGTTGAGCTTTATTAGGCATCAATGAAAAGGAAAGAGAATAATCCCGAAGCTAATTTTATCTCTGAAAATCAAGCTGACATCACACACTTGGATGTAGCAGATTTCTTTGAGCACCCTGAAGGAAAAATAGATCACTTTATTGGTGATGGATCTATTGTTAGAGGTGACTGAGTAATTTTATTTTAATTTTTTCTAGTCGTAGTAACTAATGAATAAATGATCATGTAACAATAGTCGTTTACATGAGTACTAGCTTTTCAATTAGCATTAATTAGTTTAGTCATATTATTAAAGTTAGTTATTAATGAAATTTATTCATTCTGTTTTGATTATATAATGCTTGTTTTGGTGTTCTGTTTCTGAATATTTCGTTGAAAAAAAAAAAAGAGGAGGGATCACTGGTTAAATTCTTTGTTATTTATAGTATGAAGTATGAACTAGAAAATAGTAATTTTCATTGAAAATAAGGAATTGGGTCCCATGTACTATTTGTGTTAAATTGTAATGTTGTAAACATTTGATTAGAAAAAAAAGAAGGGGGCATCATGTTCTGGTAGACTAAGAAAGGGATATGCATTGATTATCTGGAGTGTGAATTATGTATATTTTATTTACCAATAGTTAAGAATATGAGAAGAGTTCTATTACATGATGAAAACTTTTCTAGGCAGAGGACCTACTTCTCATTACATCACGTCTCATGTCGTTGTTGTTCTTTCAAATACTACTCTTGAATTATTATATGTCTAATATTAGCTAACTCATTAAATGACTTGTTTAATATGTGTGGTTCATATTAATTCGACTTAACTGTTATTTGATTAGTCTGCAACTAGTTTTAATAAGGAAATTATGGGTATCACTGTAATGTAACATT
The DNA here is from genome assembly GCF_019175385.1 of Lycium barbarum. Taxonomy (NCBI): domain Eukaryota; kingdom Viridiplantae; phylum Streptophyta; class Magnoliopsida; order Solanales; family Solanaceae; genus Lycium; species Lycium barbarum. The sequence goes on along the minus strand of NC_083343.1, from coordinate 120,953,943 downwards.
AAATTATTACATTGACCTTGTAAATTAGACAATATGCCTACGTGATTATTGATTTGGATCATTAAATTGAAACGTTTTATTGGAGTAAAGTTTCAGTTGTGTGTACAATATTATTGGTTTGTATTTATTTTCATTGGAAGTACTAATATTTGATAGAGTATTTATTTTACTTTGTGTATGTCGTTCCATTTGAAGCTATGGATAACTCTCGGAGTAAGCTTATATTAAAATCCAGTTATGAAGACATCTGTTTGATTGATTCTGCTACTACACACGATATTCAAAGACAAGAAATATTTTTCTCACTAACTTATGGGTAAGGCAAATGCTAATACTATTTCTGGTAGCACTAATTTAATTGAAGGCTCCGGAAGAGCCATCATAATTTTACCTAAGGGAACAAAACTTATTATACACGATGCTATGTTCTCTCCTAAGTCCCGAAGGAACTTATTAAGTTTTAAAGATATCCGTAAAAATGGATACCACATTAAAACAATGGATGAGATGAATCTTGAATATATTGGTATCATCGAGGATGTCTCTGACTAGCAAGTTGTTACAGAAAAGTTTCCTGCTTTCTCTTTTGGCTTATATTGGACAAAAACTGATGTGATTGAGGCACACTCTGTCGTAAACCAGAAGTTTACTAACTCCAATACATTTGTACTTTGGCATGATCGATTGGGACACCCTGGATCGATAATGATGAGACGAATTATAGAAAATTCAAATGGGCATCATTAAAGAACCTGAAGATTCTTTTAAATAATGAATTTTCTTGTCCTTCTTGTTATCAAGGCAAGTTAATTATAAGGCCATCACCTATAAAGGTTGGGTTTAAATCCCCTGACTTTTTGAAAGGTATACATGGAGATATTTGTGGACCTATTCACCCACCTAGTGGATAATTATGGTCCTAATAGATGCTTCTTCTAGATGGTCTCATGTGTGCCTACTGTCATCTCGCAACCTGGCGTTTGCGAAATTATTGGCACAAATAATTCGATTATGGGCACAGTTTCCTGATAATCTGATGAAGTCTATTCGCCTTGATAATGCTGCAGAGTTTTAATCCCAAGCATTTAATGATTATTGTTTATCAATCGGGATAAGAGTTGAACATCCTGTAGCTCATGTTCACACTCAAAATGACCTTGCAGAGTCATTAATTAAACGTCTGCAGTTGATTACAAGACCATTACTTATGAAAACGAGGTTGCCCACGTCTGTTTGGGGTCACGCTATTTTGCATGCAGCAATACTTGTTCGTCTAGGACCGACAAATTGTCATAAATTTTCTCCGTTGCAACTGGTTTTGGGTCAAGAACCTAATATATCCCATCTAAGAATTTTTGGATGTGCCATATATGTGCCTGTAGCACTACCACATCTCACCAAGATGGGTCCCCAAAGAAGATTAGGAATATATGTTGGTTTTGAATCGCCCTCCATTATTCCCTACCTTGAACCATTAACAGGAGATTTGTTCACTGCTCGATTTGCAGATTGTCGTTTTGATGAGACAATTTTCTCAAAATTAGGGGGAGAGAATAATGAAATAAAAAGGGAAATTTTTTGGAATAATCCATCATTGTCTCATCTTGATCCGCGTGCTTCTATTTGTGAGCAAGAGGTCCAAAAGATTATTCACTTGCAGAAAATAACAAATCAAATGCCATACGCACTTACATATTTGAAAAGGATTACCAAATCACAAATCCCTGCAGAGAATGTCCCAATTCCCATTAATATCCCTGTAGGACCATCTACTAGTGTCATAGCAAGTAAGTCCAAAGCACGCCTGAAGCGTGGTAGACCATTGCGTTCTAAGGATTGAAATCCTAGAAAAAAGAAAAATAAATGGTCAAGATGACACTACAAAAGAACCTCATAAAGAAATTCAAGATTTGAACAATACTGATATTCTTGAAGAAATCAATGAGCCTGAGACTCAAGAAAATGAGGAAATATCAATTAATCCAATTGATGTTGGGACTAATTTGAATCGGTTGGAAATAAATGTGGATTATGTCTTTGCTTATAATATTGCAACAAGAATTATGCAAGATAGAGAGGATCTTGAACCCTAATCTGTTAAAGAATGTCGAGAAAGAGGTGATTGGCCAAAGTAGCAACAGGCAATTCAATCAGAGTTAAACTCGCTTACCAAACGGGAAGTTTTTGGACCTGTAGTCCAAACACCTAAGGTATTAAACCTGTTGGTTATAAATGGGTTTTTGTGTGAAAAAGAAATGAGAAAAATGAGTTACAAAGATATAAGGCACGACTTGTTGCACAAGGATCTTCAGAAAGGCCTGGTGTCGATTAAAAAGAGACGTACTCACCCGTTATGGATGCAATAACGTTACGTTATCTCATTAGTTTCACTATCCATGAGAGACTTGAGATGCATTTGATGGATGTGGTTACAGCCTATCTCTATGGATCACTTGAAAATGAAATATACATGAAAATTCCTGAGGGATTTAAGATGCCTGAAGCATGTAGTTCAAAGACTCGAGAAATGTATTCAATCAGATTGCAAAGATCATTGTATGGTCTGAAGAAATCCGGACGCATGTAGTATAACCATCTTAGTGAGTATTTGTTGAAGGAAGACTATACAAATGATGCCATTTGCCCATGTGTTTTTATAAAGAAAACAATTTCGGAGTTTTTTGTACTTGCTGTATATGTTGACGACATAAATCTTATTGGAACTCCTGCAGAGCTCAAAAAGGCAATTGATTATTTAAAGAAGGAATTTGAGATAAAAGATCTTGGAAAGACAAAATTATGCCTTGGTTTACAAATTGAACATTTGACAAATGGTATCTTTGTCCATCAATCTGCCTATACAGAGAAAGTGTTGAAACTATTTTATATGGATGAAGCACATCCATTAAGTGCTCCCATGGTTGTTCGATCACTTGATGTGAATAAAGATCTGTTCCGACCTCAAGAAAAGAATGAGGAAACTCTTGGTCCTGAAGTACCATATCTTAGTGCAATTGGTGCGCTAATGTATCTTGCAATACAACACGGTCGGACATATCATTTTCAGTTAATGTGTTAGCAAGATATAGTTGTGCTCCTACAAGGAGACACTGGAACAGAATTAAACACATATTGAGGTGTCTAAAAGTGTTTAGCCACGAAAATTTTCATATTTAGCTACAATGTATTTCGTAGCTATATGTACTCTGTGTTGTAACCGGTTATGCCGATGCAGGGTATTTATCTGACCCACACAAAGCTAGATCTCAAACAGGCTATGTGTTTATATGTGGGTGTGCTGTCATATCTTGGCGATCTACAAAGCAGTCTATTATAGCTACTTCATCAAATCATGCTGAGATAATAGCAATTCATGAAGCAAGCCGAGAAGTTGTGGCTGAGGTCAATGATACATCTCATTCGAGAAAAATGTGGTTTAAAATGTGATAAAATACCCACAATCTTACATGAAGATAATGAAGCATGCATTGCTCAATTGAAGGGAGGATTCATCAAAGGAGATAGGACAAAACACATTTCACCAAAATTGTTCTTCACACACGAGCTCCGAAACAATGGTGATATCAATGTGCAACAGATTCGTTCAAGTGATAATATGGCTGATTTGTTCATTAAGTCTCTACCAACTGCAACTTTCGAGAAGATGGTGCACAAGATTGGAATGCGCCGTCTCCGAGATATCAAGTAAAGTTTCTATCAAGGAGAGCAAATACGCGTTGTACTCTTTTTCCCTTAACCAAAGTTTTGTCCCAATTGGATTTTCTTGGTAAGGTTTTTAATGTGCAGCACTCAATGCCTATTACAAGATGTGTGTACTCTTTTTCCTTCACTAAGGATTTTTCCCACTGAATTTTTCCTAGTAAAGTTTTCACGAGACACACTATCTATGGACCTCCAATACTGTGTGGTTGACAAATAATACATGTTCTACATCTATGCCAGTATTGTAGAGTTGGCACATTATTTCCCAACTCTAAAGGAATTGAAGCAAATGAGAGCGTCTGACTTCCAAAACTTGTAATTGCTGACTGTTGCATACGATCTTAGACATCTATTTGTCACTTGCACACGGCCATCTTTTAATTGTGAGATGTAGGGCGGTACAGGAGACTCCTACAAGCAACAAGAAGATATCAATTCGTAATAGTATATTTATATCTGGAAGAAGTATTTCCCTTATTACTATTCAGACACAAACAAATAAAATCAGCAATAGTCACAGCAGAAGAACAGCGATGAAAGTTGCAGTAGAAGAAGAGCTATGAAAGAGCTAAAGGGAGATAAAGAGGGATGTCACCGAACAAGCTGTTCAGAACCAGATAAAAAATAACACTGCAAAAAACAAAAGGTGATACGCTAGGCGGCTGTTGGGTTGCAGGGCGGTGGACACATATAAGAAAACATGCAAAGTCCAAAATGCCCAGAGTCTTAAATTTATTCACATGGAAGCAAGCATGTCAAAACAAGCTCTTTCTATAATATAGTAATTTTTAGTAACAGTAAGATTATATCTATGTTTTGTGCTGCAAAATGTTGCGAACTACGATAATAAGACGCGGATGTAGTCGGTATTTTTATTGTGGAGTACAAATTTATGTAAAATCCACTAAAATTGCAACAACTAGTAAAGTTTATCGTCATAAATTTTAGAATATAATCGGTTCAATGCTAATAACCTGAATGATTGAACTTACAGCTTTTAAATTTTGGAACTGCCTGGAACAATAATGTGAACTTACATTGTGATTCTTTTCCTCTAATGTCTACGCTTCATTGAAATAAGCTCAGTAGAAATCCAAGAGCATAGCCAATGACATAGAAAATCTTGGCATGATCACCTCTAATTGCTCAGATAAACACCCCTTCAGGTCAGTGCTACCATTTTTGTTGGAAATTTTTTCCCTAATAACAATAATAATCATACTCATATACGCTGGAGTCTGGACACCATTTCAACAATGCAACTCCTCTCTACTTTATTTTTATTCTTCTGATAAGGAAATAACAATAAGAATCACTTGCAGATTCCAAAAAGGATGGCAGTAGACAACACTATTTAATCTGAAATACAAAAATTGAGTTGGCCGGAATACAGCCTTTTGCAACAAACCAAATAATATGTTGCAATATCTTCCCTTTTTCTTTATTCAATATCCTGGGACATTGTATAGACTTGGAGCTTCAATCTGCAATGCTTGTTCTCCCTTCTCTTTTCACTTCTAGTAACTAATTAGCCCCTTGATCTCAAGTAATCTAAACCATACGTGTGACAGTAAGGTAAGATGTATTGGAGCTTTCGACAACTAGGTTTCACCAAAGGTGAAAAATACATTCATTCAGAGAGTAATACAGCTAATTCCACACACGGAATCAAACTAAAACTTGGTCTTAAGTACGCAGGTAAAATTTCAATAAGCAATGTGCTCTCTCTAAAATAGTACTCTTTAGACGAGAACTGAGTGCTCTACACAGATACGTTCCCGTTGAACTCCCATATAAATAGTCTTTCTATCATATATGATACAGAGCTTAGAGGACATAAATTATGGAAAAATGACCAAAAGAACAATGAGGTAAGTATCTACAGGAGACGCACTTCCAGGACCAACACCTGGTCACTGTAAATGCTATAATAAGGGCTCCTAGTTTTTGAGCTGTTCACCCTTTTCCCATTTCTTTCTTACCAAATATTGCTGGATGGACAGCATTAACCATGGGTAAATGGTGGCTGATTCCTGCTCCGACACTTTCCCATAGCCTTTGGGGCTGCACATGAATGTTAAAAAGTTAGTGGCAAAGCATTTTGGTCATCCAACTGAAATTGTGAAGGCAAAAGGAAACAAAGAGGAAAGAAGCAATATTGATCAGTTGTATGCTCTAATGCAATAGTTGGGGCAGTTGAAACTTGCAAGCAAGACTAGAAATGCAAGTAGATTCGCAGAAACATATACAGTGTTTGAACACATTCATGATTCCATACCAAATTCGTTATTAGCCTGCCCAATTATTAGCATGCAAAAGTGTAGCATTAGCTACGGGGACTTTTAAAGTCAATTGGATCCAAGAGAGGCACTAATCCAGGCTGCTGGGCCTAAGTAACAAACTGTGCCTATTCTTAGAGTCATCCAACTTTCTTTCATGGATAACTGACATATAGACACTCCCCATGATGTAGCCTAAATTGGGCCGCCTTCAAAACTATGTAACATTTTTAGATTTGTATTTTATCTTTTTCTTTTTGGGTTCTCAAATCGACACCCTTACCTCATGCTTCCCATCCTTCGTGTGTGCCCTACAAAGCATGTCCACATGATTCCCCTCAGAATCCCAGCCTAACTTGAACTTCTGTAACTTTTTCACCGTCAATGAAAGAAATAGGTAATCCTTGAAGAATCCAGATTAACACTACAGCGGAAGGTGTTGCATATATGTAGCATCACTGACGTCAAAAAGAAAGATTGATGCAATTTCTTGTCATCAATCATGTTCGTTAACACATCAACATCGAACATCGAAACATGCAAGGATGTGCTTGCTTCATAGTTTCATCTACATCTTATTGACAACCTTCTTCCTTCACAAGGTTTAAGCAATTTGCGCTTACTTAGAAGAAACAAGATAGGTAAACAAATTAGCAGATGCATACAGAAGGTAGTTTCCTTCTGCAAGTGATTCTGTTCACCATAAGATTCCTTAAACGGATGGAATATCATATTAATTCAGTTAAAATCCATGATATAAAGCTGCCATGACACACAATCCAACACCTCAAGTAGTTTCTTCCACATCCTGGTATGAGATATTATTCAGGTCACTTTTCCTTTTTACAGCTTAGCACTTCATTAAGATTCATTGAAATCATCCACAGAAATTGAAATGCTAGAAAACCCAATACTATATCTCTGTGTTTCATCTATATTCTGTTATGTTTCCAAGTTGATATGTTTGGTAAAAGACAATTTTAGTTCAAAAACATGTGAAAAACAGTGGGAAGGGGACCAAGGATGAAAAGGGAAGTCCCTTTTACATTTCAAACAAGTAGATCAAGTGGTCTAGTATTCATGGTAGTTTCAAGAGAAGAGATCCACTAACCCAAACCGATAGCGTCTGAACTTTTCATGATTCTCAGTCTCATACAGGTATCAATGAACATCCTGCAAGATGCCAATTAAAAAATTAAAAGCATGGCCACTATAAAAATTTAATCACACAAAATATATATTTAAATAAGATTCAGTTGCAAAGAGTTTACTATCATAAAGATCATAAGCCATAAGTGTAATGTAAACACAACCTCGGAACAGTTTACATGAATGTGTTGATTAAAAGCTTCCATGCACTAACTATAAGGACAAATTTATGCAGAACTAAAGGAAGTCCCAGAGAGAGATAAAAGAGAATGCACGAGCTTACTCCCAAGGCACATCACCAACAAGCATCCAGTCCCCATCCTTATCCTCATAAGAGAGTACATACTCAGATCCATGAAGCAAATCCTTCAATTTTCTCTCATTTAACATCTCCTTCCCTACAGCTTCATGAGATCCAAATTGACCTAGCATAATATGGAAATAGCTGTAATGAACCATGCAGAAATGTTGAACATAAAATGTTTCTAATTTGGGTTAACTATTATGTATATTTACTGGTTGAAATATGGAAATAGCTCACCAAGGGAAAAACTGAACATATTTTCGAGAGCAGAAGAGAGCTCCTGGTATGCAGAATAGGTTCTCAGGTCCACTTTCCTCAAATAAGGAGCACCATCCATGCTGACCTTAATGAAAAGGACAGTAGATCCACTTTTTCCATCCAGTTCGTGATTGTTCTTAGAAGTAGAAGCCAGCTTATTCTTTCTAAAAGATCGAATTGGTGGCCAACCCACAGCCTGTGCCCTGAAATTAGTGAACGATCATAATTATACAGAACATTTCATATAATCAAGTCCACCTCAATTCTTCTTCCTTTTAAGACAGACTTACTTGGTAGCAGCACGGTTTGAAGAACTCTCATTCACAGCACAAGGCCTCTCTTGAACTGCATTTTGTGTTATTGCCTCTTTTTTAGGCGGTTGAGCATCTGATGTCTCCTTTCGAGAACCTACTTTCGCACCTGAACTGGGGACAAATTTTCCCTGCAGACCAGATCAGGAAACTTTCAGTTAAACCGTTCGCTTAAAATATTCAGTTTCCTCAAGTCAAGACTAAGATTTTCACCTCTGGGAATCCATCCATAGCATCAGAAAACACTCGTTTGTTTCCAGTTAGATCTTTGGCTGGGTGCAAGGGATAAGGCAGCCTCTCGTCAAGCTTTGATGAGCCCAAAGGGCAAGGCTCGGTAATTCTCTCAGGAGACCGTGACCCAGGGAGCCCGAGCCTGAGCTCTGTTGCCTTTAGATTTAATCCACAGCCATTATTGTCATTTGATGTGGAAACGGTAGAGCTATCTACTGAAGAACAATCAGAAAGCTCCATGTAGTTTCGCTCTTTAAGTTCCGATTGTTTCTGGCATATGCTTTCTGAGGAGGCCGAAGAAGCCAATAGAGTAACATTACTCTGGCTTTCCTCCTCCCTATCACCATGCAGTGGTGGAGTCGTAACTTGAGAATTACACTCAATACTTTTCATAACACTGCTCACTTAGAAAAAGAAGGGGGCGGGGAATGAAAAAGAAAGAAATCATAAGCTTTTGACTGTTGCATGCATATACAAAATATTAAAGCAGACATTATCTACAAGCATAAGCCTTGAAGAATGAACCCTCGTATTGGAAATGAGCTCCTTACTTAATTTCTTGTAACTTCTTTATGTTCTTTTTTCTGAGAAACTCTTCTTACTTGATGCATTTAGATACCATGACTGGTATTCAAGTTCAACACTCACTCCATTCTAAAGATGAAACAAATGGAAAAGAGTTTCAAGTGTCATAAACTGATGATATAGAACATATTTTCACAATCAAGTCAACACAAAAGTTCGCTCAAAAACATTTGTAGGTAACCATCTACTTAATATCAACAGCTAACCTGGAACAGAGTGTGACCAATCTGTTGGAGGCTGGAGCCATTGTACAAAACTTATTAACTTAATTGACATAGTCTACAATCATAGCGAATAATGGAACTAAATCCTTTTTTTTAACTGTCGTGTCCGAGCCAGCATAATGGACTAATTTTTTTTATTTTTATTTTTGTAATAACTGTGCTATCTGGGCTGTTGGAAATCTTAAGAAAAATACTTGATCACGAACACTATAGGAATTCTTGAAAGCTTGAGGCATATCAATTAAGACACTGTCCTTAAAGGTATTTCACCCGGTATAGATGTATCCCTAGGATTCAACAAACTCTTCTAGTATAAAACTAGGAGCCAAAATCTAACAAAGATTAACCAAAGAAAAACTAGCGCAAAAGGTGGAAGAATTTGTATTCATCTCTTCTCACAGTAAAAAGCGATAGACTATATATAAGTAGAGGATCCAGACAAATGGGTATAGAAAGACCTCTTAGTAACGCTCTGGCTGAGGTGGAGCCAGAATTTGAAGCTTATGGGTTTGGAGTTCTAATTCTTTAAAGTTATTGGGTTCTAAATTAATAATTAATACATATTTGACAAAAGATTTAATACAAATATATGGTTCAGACCAAAGTTACTAGGTTCGGCTGAACCCACGCCCGAAGGTTACTCCGCCCCTGCGTTCTGGTAGACAGCCATAATGATGTTATTCAATTGCATTAATGTAAGAAATTATCTATGCTATGAAAAACTCCAACGGTAAGAAGATTAATGACAATAATGAAGAATCAATGCTAATAATAAGCAAATTGAAGGGTCTGTTACACAAAGTAATATTGGAATTATTGAGAGTATAAAATATAGTAAAGACCCATTAAGAAATATAATGAACCTAGACAAGAATATGAGTAGTTCTTTTTGATATATTTTAATTATTTTTTCAACATGGACCAGCAATATCAATAAACAACTAAACAAGGTACAATAGCAAGTATCAACACTGCAGTAGCTGCATGCAGGATACTGAATATTCTCTTCAAGCAGCTCTTTTTCACACAAGAAATTCCCCAAACTAAAGTAAAAAAGAAGCTATTTAGCAAAACACAGAAAGGAAGACGCCAAAAAAAAAAAAAAAAAAAGAAATTCCCCATTGCAATGGAAGCACCAAGAACAAAACATTTACACTATACCCTAAACAATATTTCATAATTGTAGAAAACCCCAGTTTTCTGTTTTCTGTTGATAAGCCATCCTTAAAAAAAACAAAAAGTGAAAGATTAGGTAACCAAAAGTCTCTTTATCTACAACAACTCTATGCAGCTAAACATATACAGCTGATGCTAATACAAAATGATTGAGACTCTTTTGAAAAGAAAAAAAAAAAGATTCAGAGAGTAATCAAATGAAAGAGAAGACATCTTACTCTAAAAAAAATACTACTAATTATTCCATATGAAGAAAAAGAAAGGAAATTAGAGGAACATGCATTGTGGAAGTTAAAGTAGAAGTAAAGTGAAAGAGGAAAGTTTATAGCTAAGTTAAGTAGTTTAAAGGAAGACAAAAAATGTAGAAACTGAAACTTGTTAGTATGAAATTTACTTGTAAACTGAAGAAAAAGATGAAGATGATGGAGCTGAGTAATTTCGGTTGCAGAGAGAGAGAAGCAGAACTCCTTTTGATAGAGAGTGGAGTAACAAACTCAAGCTTTTTTTTTAAAAAAAAATTTAATTATTACTTTTTGCCTACCATAAGTAAGATATATGAATATTGTCCAATACATTGCTAAATACCATTTATTTTTGTCCTGTTTATGTCAATACTATAAAATGTGGTTACGTTGTACCCTCTTGTTCATTTTTACGTTTTCACATTTAGTTTCTTCAAAGTCAGATTATATTGACTTTCACCAACATATTAAAATGTATTTTTTATCATATTAATATAAGGTTTGTGTCGGTGGTGGAGGAGCCACAACCCAACAAATTAACCCCTTTCACTGAAAAATATTATACCGTAGTCAATTATTATGTATTATATATATATATATATATATATATATATATATATATATATATATATATTATTTCTTCAAAATTTGAACACCCTTGACAAATATTTTGGCTCCGTCACTCGTTTGTGTATATCCTACCCTCCTCAGACACACTTGTGGGATTACACTAGGTATGCCGTTATTGTTGTAGCAATATGAGAAGAATTGCAACTTATAATATTTTTTGTATAGTTTTAAACATCTAAACTTAAATTTAAAATATTGAATTAATCTAATTCAATTTAGCTTCGAAGAATAGTCAAATTGATTCTGGAGAAGCGAAACGTGACAAGTGAACAGAGGAGTATTTCTCAACGTTTTTTATCAAGAAAAAATTTAATCAGAAGCCACTTCTGTGGTGGCTGAGTTGGTTGGCAGGGGATCTCCCAAATGGAAAATCCCGGATTGGATGCCACCTGGATGCTTTTGTAGGTCGAGCTCGTCACATGGGGTTTGCCTAATGCGCTTTACATCTCTTGTTTGGTTTGCAGACTATTACCCTGGAGTGGCGTTTATCCAAAACACACTCAAAGAGTAGCGGCTGCAGGTTCCTGTTAAAAAAGAAAAAATCAGATAGAGGTTATTGGCATAAAACATGGCTAGTTAAAAAATCACAACTAATATTTTCATTAATTTATAATAATTTCTAATTGATAACTAAAAATTAAATCACAATCAAGTAAATGTTAAAAATGATAGTGATAAGTTTGATCAAATGATCCTTTAATTTTAACAAATTACATTTTTGTCTGAGGGTGTGTTTGGTAAGACGGAAAATGTTTTTCAAGAAAATAGTTTCTTGAAAAATAAGTGATTTTTCTACTCATTTTCATGTGTTTGGTACACAAGTTCGAAAATGTCATTTTAAGAGCATTTGCATATACTCAAAGCAAAATCATTATGAAAATTTTGAATTCGGACTGCAACTTTTGGTGGTGCGATTGGGAGGTCCAAAAAATCAAAAAAAAAATTAAAAACTTTTTTGAAAAAAAATTAAACTTTTTTGGAGGGTGGTTGGGTCGCAGAGGGTTGTTGGAGTGTGTGTGTGTGTGGGGGGGGGGGGGGTAAAATAACAAAAACAAAACTTTAAAAAAAAAATTGGAGGGGTGGGAGAATTTTTTTTTTTCATTTTTTATAATTGTTTTTATAAAAGTAAATAAAATATATGAAAAAGAAATTGGAGGGAGGGGTGGTGGAAGGTAGGGTGGGTGAGATGGAGGGCTTGGGTGTGGGGGTTGTGGGGTGGTGGTGGAGGAGGTGGTGTTGGGTTTGTGGGTGTGGAGGGTGGTGGCGGGGGTGGAGCGTGCGGCGTGCGGGCTGGTTGGTTTGGGAATGTGCTGGTGTGTTTCTATTAATTCGGAAAGCTTTTTCCCTCATTTTTTTTATGGATATATTTTTCATAGGAAAACATTTTCTCCTATTTTGAGAAAATATTTTGGATGTGCCTCTAACTAATTGTAATGTATTAGCTAGTGTTTACTGAGTAAGTTATGTCCCTGATTCCAAGATCATAAATGCTATCAAACAAGAGAAAATAGAAAAATATTTTCCGTCATACCAAACACCTTAGTGTTTGTATCAAAGTGGCCCGATCTTTCAACTAGATTATAGCACTTCTAGTCAGCATTTTTCCTCATATTTGTTCAAATTAATTCAATCACATAGTTTGGGCTCCTAGAGTATGACACTTTTGGGGGCTTTCTATTTGATTGCATCGAAAGACCCAATGAAGTGAGATTTCCCTACACAAGTCCTGTTGTTATAATTTTTAGAATGCAAAAGGGCTCAAAGGGGAAAAACTACACAAATTTCTTTTTTCTTTTCCGTTTTAGCCTTTTCTACATCCAGTAAACGAGTCCGGAGCCTAAAGGATATAAAAATACACGGTATAAACCAAAAGGGGGTAGCCAAAAATTTACAAACCAAAACGGGTATAACGTGGAGCAGTCCATGTTATACCCCAAAAAAAAAAACCATTGTCAAATCACGAAAAAAAAAATTAAAAAAAAAAAAAAAGTTATAACGTGGACTGATCCACGTTATATAAAATTATTTGTATAACGTGGATCAGTCCACGTTTTACAATATATATTTGTGAAACGTGGTACTGTCCACGACTCACATTGTTGCCCTAATTTTTCTCAGCTTTCTCCTCCGCCGCTTCCTCCATGTTTTGAAGTTACAGAACTTCCTCTCCATCTCCTTCTCCTTTTCCTTCTCCTCCATTTATTTTCTTTTTAAACCCTGCATTACAGTCTAATTTTTAGAGCAACTTCTTCATCTTTATCTTTTGTTGCTATTTAAATTAAGGTATTTTTTCTAACTCATATACTATTGTATATTTATAATAGATGTAGATATGTGTTTGTCTTATATATCTTAATTGTTATTTTTTATTTGTGTTATTTTAATACGTATAAGATATATGTTTGTGTTATTTGTGTTATTTTAATTTGAACTTAAGATATGATTGTTAGAAGCATTATTATATAAAAGGTCTGATTTGTTTAGTAGCACTTTTGAAGAAATTTGTTGTTATGTTACTGTTATTTGTGTGGATTGTTATATAAAAGATCTGAATAACTAATTGTTTTTCATTGTACCTTTAATGTGATATTTATATAGCCAGAAAAGTGAAACTTAATTGATGCCTCAGTAGCCAAAAAAAAAAAGATACTTAAAATGTCATGATAATGCTTTATTATATGGGACCTAAGTCTAAGTGGGTGGACAATTATTTTGTCTATACCTTATAGGTATTAATGTGGTCCACTATCAGTGGTTTCTAAATAAGGCGTATGGAAGTTGGCTTTATCTAGCCAGTGCATATTTGTTCTGCTAAAATTGGAATAATATATTTTTTTTAATAGTAAGTTACTCCAAATAGATTGATCTGGACTTCATTTTTTTTTTTATCTAAGGTATGGAGTTTCCACGGGTATGCGTACATCCGGGCCAGAAGTGTACGATGTGTTAACACTCCAGGAGAAGCATCGATCACAGGCTGTGTGGGATGGTGCCTTGAGAGGACCGACCGGATGCCTGTTTCCACGCCACGCGGATACCGAATTTTGGAAGCACGTGAGGCGTCATCCTTTTCATCCTCGCATCCTTGACTACTTTGGCCTGTGTGGATTTAGGGGAGTAGTAGAGGTAGGATGTGTATCATATGATTGGGCAGCCATCACTGCACTTATAGAGAGATGGCGTCCTGAGACGCACACCTTTCATCTGCGTACGGGTGAGGCGACCATCACATTACAAGATATTGAGCTCATGTTTGGCATGATTGTTAATGGTAATACCTTGAATGATCTTAATGCTAGAAATATAAGTATTGTTGGGTGGCAACAATTGATCCATGAGCTTACTGGTTGGCACCCGGTCTGGATTGTTTTAATGGTGTTAGTAGGTTAGAAGTAAATAAATTAATTGAATATATTAGAGGCTTAGATGACATTGTTGACACCCAATTTTGTCCCTCCTTTATTCCAATTTATTTCCTTGGGCTTCTAAATTATTAACTAGCTAAATACTTTGTTTTCACTACTTTTTTATTTATTTTTTTTTACTATTAATATCGTTACTTTCATCAACATTGCTAGTATTACTTTATCACAAATTTTAAATGATTCGTCATCGTTTCGTTTTAGGATTTGTACTCGATAAATTAATTTTACTCTATTAAATCCTTTACTTTCTACATACTAATTACTATTTGTCTTCACATAATATATATTGTACTAGTTATTAAGTTAAAAGCCCAAAAATAATTAAATAGAGGGGGGAGGATTAACAATTTTCAGCCAAACTATTAGCCCACACTTTAATTAATTAGACCAGCCCACATCCCTTATTAGTTCGGCCAGCCCAACAACAGACCAGCCCAACGACCCGACCAGCCCAACTAAAACACTACCCGTTTCTACACTACCCGGCCCAACCTCTTTATTTTTCATCGATTTCATCTTCCCTAAAAGAAACAAAAAACCTAATCTCTTCCAACCCTAACAAAAAGAACGCCGCACTTCTCACCTCTGTTCTCCCTCTCCTCTCTCTCTCTCTCCCTTCCATTTCTAGCAAAGAGCTAAACCTTCTTTCAACATGGCAGAACCTAGCAGACCCCATTTTCGTGCAAGTCTCCCCACACCTATCCATGCGTATCAAAACCAAATGAAGCCAAACAGAGCATACCCGAATTCGAGCCAAGTCTCACCATTTTAAGAAAAATCTGACCATATCACGTGAAGGTCTTCAAGTCCGTCCAAAAATCTTCCAACGGGCATTCTTAATTCAAGATTTGAACCTTTGATTCAAATCCCGCCCGAAGATCTCAAACCCTAAACATCGCCTATAAATACATCTCTAAGTCTCTCAGCCGAGGAGAAGAAAATACGAATCCCTACTCTCTGTTTTTTTTTTAAGTATTTGGTTCAATTCATTAAAAAGACGGATTGGTGATACACGAATATTTTCTCTCACAAAAGTCTTGAGTTTTCCTCTTTTTAAGAATCTGGTCTTGAACATTTTAAGTCAGAAATCCTTAGTACATTTTTACATTTTTCCATTTTTGGATTACTACTCTAAACTCTAAGAACGTTTAAACGTTCCGTTCTGTCTGGGTGGACTTTAGCCGCGACAGCGATTTTGGAGCTCATTTGTGTCTAGTTCCAATCTGTTCCTAACGAGAGTAGATTCGCGACCTCGACGCCCCGTTCATTGCACACAAAAAAGGTAAACCTTGATACATCTATTGCTTTTAGTCTTTAGTTTCTGCTTTAGTTAAAACTTTTAGCTTATTCTGTTTTTTTTTTTTTAATTATGTAGTTTCTTTGTCGTCATGTTATTTGTTTGATGTTTGGGAGCTGTTAGGATAGAATATTAATTGCTAAAATGAATTTGAAAGACGTATACTGTAGTTTGGATGCTTAGACTGAATTTCCAGGACTTAGAATCTATTTAAAGCCGAATATACATAGGATATACAGTGGGTTACCAAGATAAGAAGAAGGTATACATTTGATATACATCTGATATACACACCGTGGTGTGTATATCTTAGGTATATTAGGTATGTGATTAAAACAGATCGACACTGAACCATCTCCATAATTGTCTTTCATCCGTAAGTTTAAGTTTTCTATTTTGATTAATGCTAATATGAAACAGTGGCAGTGAGTATTGACTATTTGTTCTTCTGCAATTTAGATGTTGCTACTGCACATAGTAACTTACTGAGTATTGTCTTTTTTAGCATAGGTTCTTAAGACTGGAAATGAAATTTCATCCCTCTATGTCCTGCGCTTCTTCAAGTGTGTTTGGGTTGCACAAGTGCTGCTTCCATGTCACAGATATGGGTCTAATTTGCTGTAACTTGTGTTAAGGATGGTTAAATCACATACCTAGTATTACTTAGATGTCGGATAATTGGAAGTTCAGCATCTAAACATTTAGATGAAGTATTATAGCATTTATGCATCTATGTATACAGGCCTATTTCCCCATAGATGCATTTCGGGTTGTGCCATAGTTTGTAATATCAACTGTTTGTTTGGTTTACTGAAGTCTATTGTTCTTGTTAAATTGGTTGCTTTGATATTGGTAAATGAGTGTGGGTTTATTGGTGTGTGTTCCAACGTTTGCTTGTGTGTCTCTGGAAATTAGATTTTTCTCGCCTCAATTATTGTAACAAGTGACTGTTGAATATTCCTTTCGACATTATAGTTTTATTGATTAGAATACTAATCCTCCTTTCCATTTTTTTATGCATGATCATCGCATACGAGTCCGGGGACTCGTCATCTCCCGCATGCGGTGTTGGGCTAAAAGCCCAACGAAATCTCCTCGAGTCATTCCCATCAGCCCATCTGCGGCAATATACAACAAAAAGTTTTACTAGGCCGAAGCCCAACAGCATCAGATTGCAGCAGTTTAGAAAAAATGGCCTAATCCCATTTAATTACATTTGCTCCCTATTTCGTGCATTTAACTTATATTGTACAACTAATACTTTACTTGCTTGTTTTCTTAGCTAGAATGAACCTTAATAGAATTAGTGGGTTAGTACGATGGGTAGTTAATTTAAAAGAGAAACTAATAGTTAATTCCATAGGCTTCATTCTTGTTTTTCACTTTACGTTAAAATTTATTATAATACTTAATATATTTATCTTTCTTAGAATAATTGATTTTCAAAATGGCATGACTATATATTTTGAGTTAAAAGAATCAAGATTCACTCTTCTATTTTAGGAATTTAAAACGTTACAAATCTTTACACAAACGTTAACTTATTTGAAAAATAAAAAGGCAAACTAGTTCTGTGGATAACTTCTTCACTTTAGCTTTTTTTTTAACACTTGAAACATGTATTTGTTAAAACAGCCTTTACATAATCTATATTGAACTAATAGTATTTCTATAAAAACTTTAAACTTTACTGATATTACTCTTATAATAACGCTTTTAAATTTGTTAGTAGGCATAACCTACTTTCTCCAAATACACGTAAACGTTACACATCCGCTTCTTTTAGTTTATTTATAACTAAGCTTTTTTATGTAAATCATTATTTTCTACAAGTTTTATTTAAAATAGCATGTTTATATTTCTATTATGACCTTAGCAATACTTATAAAAATATTTTCTTAAAGTATTATAAAACATTACATCTACGTTCTTAGCCTAATTAATTGTAAGTCCGGTCGGTTAACCATTGTTAATGGATTTTAGAGGATGCCTAATACCTTCCCTCTAGATTAGTTGAACCCTTACCTAGAATCTTAGGTTAGTAGAACTTAAAATGGAGTAAACTTTAGAAAATAACTTTAATTAACTTTAGGTGTCCTAATTCACCATAAATAATTAGGTGGCGACTCCTCACTTTAATTAACCCCAGAATTACCGGGATGTTGTAAACTATTTTGACTTAGGTTAAAATAGGGTATAACAGACATTACAGATCAGACCCCAGAAATTGATGCGCAACAGCGGGTTAGGTTGTACTTGCTATGGCTTTGTGGCGGCACGATATTTCCGGATAAGTCTGGTGACTTACTTAATTTAGACTATTTGCTTGACATGCGTGACCTTAGAGCAATGAGTAGACAAGCTTGGGGAGCGGCTGCATTGTCATATTTGTATACTTGTTTATGTCGCGCTTCGTTGAGGAAAGCCAAGGATGTGTGTGGATTCATTTCCTTATTGCAGGTACGTGACCTTTAAAATTATATAATTTTATTTGGTTGTCCTATTTGATAGTTATAAGGTTTTTATGTATTTATTTTAAATTTTTAATATAGGTTTGGGCTTGGGAGCGAATTATACCGATGCAGCCACCCCCCAGGGCCCTTCAGCCACACACGGCTCTTGCACGAAAGTGGACTCATCGTAAAGCTCGCGAAAATGAGGCACGTGTTGTGCTACCCATATGTAGGGATGTATTGGACAACCTAACAGATGGTCAGGTATTTTATCATAATTATGGTTGTTAATGGCGTTTTGATATAATAGTTACGCTTATGTGTAATTTATTTATTTTATTATTATGTAATTTTATGTTCTTTCTATCGTAGTTTGAGTGGCAGCCTTATTCAGAGGCCATCATTAATGGACTCCCTGAGTGGTGTCGGCGTGGCCGAGTTACTTGGATGGCGCAGGTTCCCCTTATTTGTGGGATCTATCGAGAGTTGCACATGGTAGACCGCGTTCTCAGACAGTTCGGTAGGAAGCAACATATTCCGGGACCATGTGCTAGATTGATTCTTTTCATTACAAACGTGACAAGCGATATGCTATAACAGTGGAGGATCACAAATTTTACACAAACGGACTTTTTGTGGGAAAAAATCGTCGACAAAGGGTAATTCTGGCCGAGTATGAAACTCAAGACCCAAAGTCATTATCAAAGTATTTTTGTTGGTATCGACGTCACTCACGCACTTTCATACTCGCGCACTTTCGTAGGAAATCCTGCGCATAATGTGGATAGAGGATACAAACACAAGGTAGGCAGGCATGAGGCACTGGTACGTACATTACATTCCATTAGATGTTTGATGTCTTTATATGTGTCTTAGACCACTATCAAATCTTGTAATTTTTTTTTAGGCTTTAGGACATCAAGAATCGTACAGGTTGGCTCAGCAGACTATCCAAGATCCAACCAAGTCTAATGAAGTGAAGGAAATAGCAGAGATGTTTAGCCACATTAATACAGAGTCCATGGCTGCTGCCTCTCTGGGGACGATGTTGAGTTTCGCTCCCAATTATACACCACCGGCAGAGTATGTTGAGCCGCCTATTGTGCATGTGCCTCGTCATCAACGTCCTAATGTACCAAGACCTGCGGCGCGTGGTAGAGGACGCCAATCAGGTAACAGACGGGGTCGAGGTCCCGTGGATCACCAGTTGGTTGATGAGGAAGAGGTTCGTTTTGATCAAGATATGCCCAGCTCAACGATGCCTGCAGCTGATGATGCATATTACCCAATAATAGATTTTATGTCCAGCTCATCGACGTCTGCTCCCGAGGACTAATCACCAGCGGTAATCAGAAGTGAGGGGCCTTTTCAGGCATTCGCATCGTCTGAGCCTATTAGCCTCGCAGTTATAGCCCAACAGTTTGGTGTTCAGACAAGCAGCTTTTATGGGATGACTGAGGGTCCTTTACCTGCATTCACTGGACAGAGCTCTCCAATTGGGAGAAGACTGAGTTTTACCGACGTGAGTATTCTAACCACTCAAATAGCTTGTATCTTGTTTAATTTCATTAATGTAATGGCTACCTTATGTGTCTATATTATTTATTTTGCATAGTCTCCCATGACATTTGATGTTGGATCCTCACACATTCCTGTGCCGGATGTACAGACTTTAGAGCCACAGGTTATCTTTTAATTCAAAGTATTTAGAGACTTGTGGTTGTTATGTGGTGTTTTGTCTTGGTTGCTTTGGTTGTTTGTGTTAAATATGGTATTGGAGGAAGTCCTTGTTACAAGGGAGATGCTGTCCGATTTTACGTAGACAATCAAAGTAATTGCTAAGAAAATTTATCTAACGAGTCCAATCATACAAAAATAACTTCTATTTTTATGGCATTTACAGGATGCCGGTGTGATACAAGAGGAGGTTCACCAACGTAGATTAAAACGAGAGCGCCAGCAAACTCGGTGTGGCACGGGGGGGGGGGGGGGGGGGGGGGGGGCGGAAGGGACACTGTAAAAATTGAATTTTTATTAATTATTGAATTTATCTCAAATCTCAATAGTTATGTAATCTTTCAAGAATAAATAAAGGTTAGATTTGAATGCTTGACAATGTTTTACAACAAAAACAATTACATTCTTGATGTTACGACTACATGGAATATTTAACGACTGCATGGATTCTCAGCTAAAACGTGCATAAAAAAAAGTTTCATGCATCAATTACTGCAAAACTGCCAACGTTTTACAACAAAATGTTTTGTTGCAAAAACGTTGGCTGCCAACGTTTTGTAACAATTCATTTTGTTGATTGGTAAACATAATTGATTCTTGAAAAAAAAATTACGCCACAGAATCCTTGCAGTCGTCAAATCACGCATGCAGCTGTAAAAGAAAAATAGTAAAATAATTTGTAAAATTTTTGTTGTTAAAGCGCAGAATGCATGCAGTCGTCAAATTTGTCATGCAATCGTCAAATCAAGCATGCATTCGTAAAATCAAACAGTAAATATATTTTTTCAACAGCAGCATTATGACATTCAAAGATCCGTGAATCATTTGTTTTATATACCAGTTAAGATTTATATTCTGCATATCTCCCTGAATTCTCCACTTCTCTCTTGTGGACTTTATTTTTCACGAATTCTCAACTTCTCTCTTGCATTCTCCATTATTTTTACTTTTGTATTCTGTTGAAAATAATATGGCGGAAAATTATGTAAGAGTTAATTTATATTGGGGTGGTGAAGTTGTGTACGAAGAAGGTTCAGTGAGATATAACCGTCGTCCGGGAGCCGTACAAAGGTTTCCAATTTCCCTCAAATATGATCGTCTACAACGTGTTTTCATAAGCAAAATGGCCATAATTGATCCTAACCTTTCAGTGGTTATCACTGGACGATATCCAACATCAATTACGGTTAGGGTATTTCCCATTTACCAGGAAACTCTTATTTCGGACGATGACTCCTTATCGTTATTTCTTCAAAGTCCTGATATATTTAGCAATCATATCAGTATAGCGACACTTAACATGTATGCAATTGTTGAACGCTCTACTAATGTTGAAGCACCCACTGACGATGAGTTTGATATTCGGGGTACTACGTATCTTCCCGCTATGAATATTAGGCTTCAAAGAGGTACACTTCAACAAGAAACAATGGTAGGAGTTGGTAGCCAGTCACATAACTTTGGTTGGACTATGCAGAGCTGTGATATTCCTGGACCGAGTAGTGCTCCAGATACAAGTGAATTAGGTGGCGGGATTATAGTTCGATATCGCCCTACTCAAGTGGAGTCATTTACAGAAAGGTAAATATAACGATGTTTTTTTCGCTTAAACTAGGAGACTTCTAACTAATTGTTTCTGAGATTTGAACCTCTTGAATTTTCCTATGTTTGTAAGTGTAACGATTTTGAAGAAAACCCTGTATTAACTCAGCTAACACAAATTGTGAGCAATAATGATGTAGCTAATGATCACTCCGATGAGTCAGATAGTGATATCCCACTAGATCACACAGAAACAGACGATGATCACTCATCTGATGATGATGGTCATTCTTATGAAGACATTACTACTCGAAGTGATGGTAACTTTAGCTATCATTCTAATGCGATTCCATATTTGGATAACACAGAAGAAGGCCCGGATGATTTTGCCTTCATGAGAGATGACGGTCCAGTTTGATCTGCACTTTGGGATTGTAAAAAACTTGAATTTATCAGATCAGGTTAGTATGGTGGCAATGAATATTTTTTTTATTTGTTGGCCCATTTTTAAGGGGTTGATAATTTTCCTTGTATTATACAATTAGGTATATTATTTCAGAACTAGCAGGAAATGAAAGGCGCAGTGAGACAATATTGTCTCAAAGAAAAGAAAGAGTTCATTTGTGATCAGTCCAAAGGTAAATTTTGGAGGGTTATTTGCAAGCGTCATATGTTGGGATGTGAGTGGATGATCCGTTTTAGAGAAATTTCAAGTGGTATGTGGAAGGCAGGCAAAGCGGTTCTCCACCACAGTTGTCTCATGGATGATTACACAAAGGATCATTCCAATTTGAACAGTCACCTAATTGCTACTACGTTGATACCATATATTATGGTCGATCCATACATCAGTATTAAGTCAGTTCAGCAAAAAATAAAAGGATTGCATAGGAGTAAAAAAGCATAAAAGGGGCGTAAGAAAGCTATTGAAATGGTATTTGGTGATTTTGAAACCTCTTTCAAGACATTGCCCCGATACATGGCTGCCTTAAAATATTTCAATCCGGGGACCGTTGTTGAGTGGGAGCACCAATCAACTACAATGCAAGGTGAACACATCTTCAAGTTTATGTTCTGGGCTTATAAACCAAGCATCGATGGATTCAAAAGTTGCAGGCCTGTCATCTCAATAGACGGTACTCATCTGTACGGTAAGTATGAGATAAAACTGCTAATTGTTGTTGGAATTGATGCGAACAATAACATTTTTCCACTTGCATATGCTATTGTTGCACGTGAGAGCTTTGAGTCCTGGACGTGGTTCCTTGTGTTGTTGTGGAGACATATTGTTCGTGAGAGACAAGGAATTGGACTTATTTCTGACCGTCATCAGGGCATCTTGCAATGTGTCCAAACACATGATTGGTTACAACCACCATCCACACACCATAGGTTTTGCGTTCGGCATTTGAAAAGCAACTTCAATAAAAAGTTCCTCAGCAGTGACCTTGAGAAGCTAATGTGGTTGGCGGCTACAGAGCACCAGAAGAAGAAGTATAAAATGAGGATGGAACAAATCAAAACAATGTCACCTCCAGCGCATCTTTGGTTAAAAGCTCTTCCGGAGGAGAAATGGACATTGCATAAGGACAACGGTCATAGGTGGGGGGCTATGACAACGAATGTCTCCGAGTCTTACAACGGTTTATTGAAGAAAGCTTGTGGATTTCTCGTTACTGCCATGGTCCGTTATACGTTTAAAAATCTTGTTGATTGGTTTGTTGAGAGAAGCACCCTTGCTGATTTGTTGATTGCGGATAAAAAGTTTTGGCCGCGCGCTGTTGAAAAGAAGTTTGATGAATACTGGGAGAGGTCCCTAAAGCATACTGACGTGCAGCAATACAATGCAACTGAAGGGGTCTGTGAGATTCTGACATTTGCACACGAAGGTAAGGGCGGAAATATCCATAAAGTCTCTACCGAAGGGAAAAAGTGTTCGTGTGGGAAGTGGAGAAACTACCATATGCCATGTTCACATGCAATTAAATTTTGTGATATCCGCGGAATTCAACCAAAGACCTATGTTAGCAAGTACTACAGTTGCAGGTTTTACAAGCAAACGTACAGTGGAAATTTTTCACCGTTGGGTGATGAGGCATATTGGTCACCTTCTCCCTTCAGTTTAATTGCAAACACTGAATACGAGCGAACTTCAGGAGCGCGGACTACAACTAGAAGGAGGAATGAAATGGATATAGCTCCTGCTCGCATGGCTAGAAAGTGTAGTACGTGCAAGCAAACAGGTCATAACAAGAATCGCTGCCCCGACAGAAATCAGTAGTTGTTGTTGCTTGTTGGTTTTTTTGTTTTTTCTTAAGTTGTACGATTGTTGTTTCCTTACGTAATCTTCCAAGAATATATAACATGTCTTGTGTCGTTTAATAGTTAGTATGTAATTTAACATTTACCACTCAGTTAATGTATGACGTTTATTTAACTTATATTTTATTTTTTATTTCTGTTCGCATATATAACACATATTTAATTATTGCATGTGTTAAAATATTTATTTGAGTTAATCACTAAAATTAACTATATGCTTTAAAAATTAAAAAAATCAATAAATTTTTTTTATTAAAAACACAGCCGAATATGATTTAAATAGAGGCAACGTCTTACAAACTATTTGTAAAACGCTGGGGGAAAAAATTATATATTGTAAAACGTGGACTGATCCACGTTATACAAATAATTTTGTATAACGTGGATCATCCACGTTGTACAACATATATTTGTAAAACGTGGACTGATCCACGTTATACAAAATTATTTGTATAACATGGATCAGTCCACATTATACCTTTTAAAAAAAAATTTTAATTTTTCCGTGATTTGACAATGGAAAAAAAATTGGGGTATAATGTGGACTGCTCCACGTTATACCCGTTTTGGTTTGTAAATTTTTGGCTACCCTTTTTAATTTATACCGTGTATTTTTATACCCTTTAGGCTTTGGACTCTACAGTAAACTAACAAGTGAAGAATAAAGTCCAACTTTTAATTAAAACGAAAACATAAATAATATCTCTCTAAATTGCAAAATCATCTGTCCTTATATGTGGGGTTTCAGGATAGCTCCACTTGATGTGAGTCCCTCGTTCTACACCATGTGGTAAGTGATCGAAATATATCTATATAGGCTTAATACCTAGATGGACCCTTAAACTTGACATATTTTGTAAGATAGGCATATAAACTTATAAGGTGACCAGATAGACACTTAAACTTACTCAAAGTGTATTTTTCAAGTTTTTCAGTTGTTTTGAAAATAAAAACTATATTTTTCAAACACTCACAATTTTCATGGCCAAACAAGCCCTAAATATATCACAAAATATTTTTTTTAAATGCAAAAATAAGGCAAACGCATATACATGAGACTATAAATGTGCACTTAAACCAATAAATACTCGCTAATCGCAATTTTGCAGCTTTCAATTAACTCGGATTTTTTTTTACACTTGAATAATTAAAAAACAATAACTTTAACCAATAAAAATCCTTAAAAAAAGAAATTTCAAATTAAGAAATTTCTAAGTTCAGTATTTCAAGTGTAAAAGAAATTTCAAATTAAGAAAACTGTAAAGCCGAGAAGAAAATCCTTAAAAAAAAGAAATTTCTTAATTTGAAATTTCTTTTTTTAAGGATTTTTATTGGTTAAAGTTATTGTTTTTTAATTATTCAAGTGTAAAAAAAATCCGAGTTAATTGAAAGCTGCAAAATTGCGATTAGCGAGTATTTATTGGTTTAAGTGCACATTTATAGTCTCATGTATATGCGTTTGCCTTATTTTTGCATTTTAAAAAAAATATTTTGTGATATATTTAGGGCTTGTTTGGCCATGAAAATTGTGAGTGTTTGAAAAATATAGTTTTTGTTTTCAAAACAACTGAAAAACTTGAAAAATACACTTTGAGTAAGTTTAAGTGTCTATCTGGTCACCTTATAAGTTTATATGTCTATCTTACAAAACATGCAAAGTTTAAGGATCCATCTGGGTATTAAGCCATCTATATAAATAATATCCTTTCCATTCTCTTGAAAAATAATAAAAAGTGTACTCTCACGTACAAATTTTCCTCTAAAAGTAAAAAAAAAAAGAATCAGGCAATCTAAATAATTTTCTCTAACAGGTCGACCACTAGAAGTTATTTTTCAAAGAATCAAATAAAAGAGTCCCGTGTACAAATAGAATTTGACATGACAAAAGTAAATTCACGTGTGATGAAGCTGGTTGATAGATATTCAAGAAAATATCAAAAGACTTTGACTGGACAAAACTACCCTTCCCCACCCCCATAGTTAGTTTCATGTTTCATATTTTGTCTAATTATAAAGCCATCCAAATCAATTGAAAGAAAAAAAAAAAAAAAAAAAAAGCAAACAAGAAAAATTTGAGTTAGAAAAATTACCTAAATTCATGATGATTGATCCACTATTGTCCATATTCACTCCCCTCTCTTGTGATAATCTAACAAATGTACTTAGCTTTTGAAGCGTCTCATCTTTTTATTTTTCCATTTAAAAGACCTTTCGCCCCTTGTGAAACTCATTTTTGCCAAAGCGAAGACTATTCCTCTTTAACCGTGAATGATGGAAAAAAAAATCAGGTAATGAAGTTGATAAATTTTGAAAAATTTGAGACAGAAGAGTATGGTGGCAAAAAGAAACGTTGAAACAGTTATGAACGAACTCCGATTTCTCATTGTATCTACCTGAGAATTAGGAGAAAAAACTTATTCAATATGACAATTTGCTTTTACATTTTCTATTACGCCGATTTCTCATTGTATCTACCTAAGAATTAGCAGAAAAAACTTGCTCAATATGATAATTTTCTATTACATCGGGGATAAGGTCAAAGATCTGATATGGTCTAGTATTCCCAACCATGTTATGCAATACATTAAGCTCCCTACCAAGATCAACCAGCAAATCAATAGTACTTAGATAAACTTTGTTTGGGGAACCACTGCTGAAAGGAAAAAACTGCACCTTGTGGGTTGGCATATTATCACCAGACCAAAAAAGGAGGGAGGTTTAGGTATCCGAAAAACTAAAGTTAAGAACAAAACCACCCTGACTAGTCTCACTTGGAGACTTCTTAGAAAACTAGACTCCATTTGGGCTTCTGTACTCATAGCACTAAATTGTAGACCCAACCTTAGTAGACACCACTCTAGGACTTGGAACAATGTACTAAAGGTTACAAACATTGTAGACAAGCTACTCAATGGGTTGCTAACAAAAGAACCAACGTCAGTTTCTGGAATGATAGGTGAATTCCTCATAGCCCTAGCCTAAGAGAGATGATGGTAAGACCTCTAAACAAAAATGAAGAACTTCATAAAGTTTGTGACGTAAGACACAATGGAGTGTGGAAGTTCGAAAACCTCTCTTTTGTTCTCCACAACTCTGTCAAGGACATCATTAACAACACCTACCACTACTATAATTCAAATGAGGATGATTACCACTATTGGAAACTTTCCAGCAATGGCTAGTTTAGGTCAAGCTCAGCCTACTCTTTCCTAGATACTAAACCACCTGATAGTCCTTAAGCTCATCTCATGAACTTCAACTGGATTTGAAAACTAAAAGCCTCTAACAAAATCAAATTCTTCTTCTGGCTCTTAAATCATAACAGGCTTCCCACAGTTGTTTTTCTTCATTCTATTGGCATCAATATTAATCTATTCGTCCATCATGTGGTCACCACAAAGAAGACACCAATCATATCTTCTTTGAGTGTTATATAAGCAAACAATTTTGGGCAAGTCTTATCCATCAATGCAATTCACCTGCCACTACCAATTCCTCCTTCACTAACATTGATAGTTGGATCAGTACCTGGAACAAACTGAGAAAAGAAGACTTGGATTATTTCATACATTGGGCTAGCCTAATGTCTTTTTGTTTTTAGGAATTTGGTTGAATAGGAATATCAAACTCTTTAATAGAAAACACGACTATCCCTCCTTCCCAAATATCTACAGTCAAGCACTCAAGCCATAGAGTACACCAAAGTATGCACCCACACCAGACACCCACACCATAACTCCCAATGCTAGAACCATCATCTCCATCAAATGGGAACCCCCAGAACCACACTCCTACAAGCTTAACACAGATGGATCCTGCCAAGGGAGTCTGGGGATGGGAGGGATAGGTTGTGTAATTAGACAATAGGTGTAGTTGGGTCCTAGTCTACATGAAAGGACTTCTACACACCACCAATAATTTTGCTGAACTAACAGCTATTGTGCAGGGACTCAGAATTGCATTGGAACACAGTCTCATGCCTCTAGAGATCAACACAGATTCAACCGAGGTAATAACGAACAATGATTAACGAGGGACACTTGTCTTATAAGTCTATCATTTCAGAATGCATGTGCTTGATGAGAGAGCTGGGACATCCGGTGCTAAGGCATAATTATTGAGAGCAGAACAAGGTGGCAGATCTTTTGGCCAAGGAAGGTGGAAAGCAAAGACTTTTTGAAAGGGCAATGATCCTAGCAGTTCATCCAATCTTTGTAACTAGTGTATTTTGGGCAGACATGCTTGGAAATACGTACGAAAGAAATATTTTGTTATGTAATACCCAAGTGGGTGGCAACCCTGAACAACTCAATGGCTCAAATGCCATAAACTCTAATGTAGTTTTTGTAGATATACGTTAAATATACAGTAGTGGCTATTTTACCAACAAAAAAAAAGATTTGAATCCGTACTTATTATGTAGGGAATTTTATTACTACTTTATAGAAGAACCGGTTTCGTCATCCGTCTCTCTTCTATAAAGTAGCTTCTTTTTTTATACTAGATGGCCTATGTGCTGCGCACGGGCCCAACACTTCGGATTATAGTGTATCTATGTATATGTAGTTGTGTTTAAATAATAATATATATATATATATATATATATATATATATATACACACACACTATGTTCAAAATACGATAAATATAACATTGTAGTTTGTACTCCGTATCTAAAACTTTATTTTATTCGTGTTGCTACGAAAATTTATTAATACTTTTTAAAAGAGAAGACTTGTTTAAAAGAAAACTATTTTCTTCTCTTTGAGATAAAATAATAGCAATATTTAAGCATCAGTTGATATTTTCAATTTTAATTCGATTAATTTAAAAGTGTAAAATACTTATTATTTTTTATCAAATTTTGATTTGGATAATTCTAATTCACATTATTAAATTAATTTTACATGTTTGAAACGAAACAAAGTAGAAATTAATTTTCTATTTAAATGAAGAAATGTTATTTTTTAATTTTTAGTAAATATTTTCGGTTTAACTCATTTTACTTGTCATGTTGTCTTTTGCATGATTTTTTAAGGAAACGTGAATTAGAATTATAATTTGACTAATTTATCTTATTCATTATTTGATCTTCATTTGATATTAATCTCTTTTCACATTTATTAGAGTAAGAATAAAAATAAAAAAGTAATTAAATTGTATCTTATTTTTTAAATATATATATTTTAAGTATATTTATTTTAATAAACATAATAAATAAATGACATGGCGGAATAGCAATAAAAAAGTAGGACCGAGCACGGACGACGATCTTGCCTCTATAAACCGGCTCTTCTATATAGTAGTAATAGTAAAGTAATACATATAATTTTTTTATCAAATTTTGAATTGGATAATTCTAATTCAAATTATTATATTAATTTTACATGTTTAAGATGAAACGAAGTAGAAATTTGATTTTCTATTTAAATGAAGAACTTTTATTTTTTAATTTTTAGTAAACATTTTTTGTTTAACTCATTTTACTTGTCATGTTGTTTTTTACACGGTTTTTTAAGGAAACGTCAATTAGAATTAGAATTTCATTAATTTACCTTATTAATTATTTGATCTCTATTTAATATTATTTTTTCTTATTTTTTATATTAGTTGATGTTGTTTAGTATGGGGCCCACCCTTTTGGACATTATTAGTTTGCACTATTTTTATGCATATAATATATATATATATATATATATATATATATATACTATGTTTAAAACACAATTGATATAACATTGTAATTTGTGCTCCGTATCTAAAACTTTATTATATTAGTGTTTGCTAAGAAAACAAAGTCTACACTTTTTTTTTTTTTGACATTGTTTATTTTTTTTAATATGGGATTCACTTTTTTTTATATATATATATATATATATATATATATATATATATATATATATATATTGCTTGATTTTGTCAATATGGGATACTATGTTCAAAACACGATTAATATAACATTATAGTTTGTGCTCCGTATTTAAAACTTTATTATATTAGTGTTTGCTACGAATACGCATGGTGTTTAATATGGGGCCCAAATTGTTTTCCACATTTATTAGAGTAAGGAAAAAATGAAAAAGTAATTAAATTCTATCTTATTTTAATATATAAGTATTTTAAGTATGTTGCTGTACAATAATATCATTTTCTCCCACTAATGGGTTGATACGCATGTGGCAATGAGTCCATCATTATTGATTTAATTGTTTGATTTTCTAAGCATTTGTTTATTAATATTGTTTGTTTTATTAATATGGGATTCACTTTTTTTTTTAATATTGCTTGATTTTGTTAATATGGGGTCCACTTTTTTTTTCCCGTGCATTTGGATGTGCTGAGTTCCATTTTTTTTTATTTGTTTTTTTATTGCTCGGTGTTATTTAGTATGGGGCCCACCCTTTTTTTTTTAATTCTGTGTGTGTGTGTGTGTGTGCGCGCGCGCGCTTGATCCTCACAAAAAAAATGATCAAAGCCCATTATACACCGCTTATAACTTATAATTATATATAACATAATTTTACAAGTATAAACAATACAATGAAATAAAAACTATTATGAAATGCAAAACAATTCTAACATTTTAACTTTCAAACACGGAAAAAAACACAGTTTCTTAAAACACTATTACTATCATACTAATCATTTTATCTCCCTATAAGCAAATAATCAATAAAATTTATCAATATTACAATTAAAACATAACTTCTTCATGAACAAACAATAAAATTATATGATAATTCTGATACATAGGACTTATGACCAATGACAAGTGACAATGTACAATTCCGCTATGTTTTTTTTTTTTTTTTAAATAAGTGATATTCACCCTCATGACGTTCTCAAATAGTAAATATCCAATACTTACGACTTGTTATATGAGTTACACCCAATCTTCTATTTCTATAGATGAAAAACTATTAAGTATCATTATTTTGTTAAACAATTATGAGGGTGAATGATTTTAATTAAGGAATTTAAAATATAATTTGTGTAAGAACTGTTAGGCGAGCCTTGGGCATTGGGCGTTAGGCGTGTTTAAGGCGTACGGTTGGGCGCTTAGGGCGTAATCCTCATAGGAACTAAGCCCCGCACGTTAGCCCAGGGCGTTTTGCCACTGCCCTGCCCCAAGGCGAGCCCCGGGGCGATTCCTGACACTGCCTTTTAAAATAATGAGTTAGTACAAATATACCTCATAGGGTGAAGGTGTATAATTTTCGAAGCATAGAAGGTATAAGTGTTTGATTTTAAAATATAAGGGGTGTATCCGAAACTGAGTTATAATAAGTCCATGAAAAATTAAAGCTAAACACAGAGAAAACAAAAAGAAAAAAGGTGGATTTAGATTGAACCCGTAAAACACTAAGACGTGTGTACACATATTCTTTAAAAAGGATTAAGATACAGTAGTTGTTTTGTACTTTTTTTGTAAAACAAATTCCTTGGTATTACATGCGAAGAGAAAGCAATTAGGAAAAAGGAATTATATACAATTAATGGGATTTGAACCCTTCATTTCAATCGTGGAAGACAAGGAGCTCGCCAAAGCTAGCGCTCAACCCCTTAATCTATACGTAAAAATATAGGATTATAACAAATGCTATTTGAATTATAATTGTGTTTATGTAATAAAACTTTCATAATTTTATTATCAGACCGACTCATTTTTTGGGGAGGAAATAAATATGTGTCGGAGAATTAAAATAAAAGTGCACACGTGTATGCATGAGAAGAGAATAAATATTCAGTACTATGACATATATTCACGTGAGATTTATTAATTCTCAAAGAATATGAAAAGTAAAAAATGAAGAAATTAAAGTGGACGGATGAAATAAATTTGTGTTAATTAAGAAGGGTGAGCCCCATACTAAACACCAAGCAATATATAAAGAAAAAAATGGAATCCACCATCTCCAAATTCACGAAAAAAAAGTGAACCCCATATTAACAAAATCAAGCAATACCAAAAAAAAAAAAAAAAAAAAAAAGTGAACCCCATATTAAAAAAACAAACAATGTCAAAAAAAAATGCATTCCATATTAAAAAATCAAACAATATTCATGTAATTTCCAAAGTATCCATTAAGTCAATAATGATGGATTCATTGTCACATGCGTATCAATCCATTAGTGGAAGCAAATGAAATTATTGTACAGTAAAAAATATGGACCCCACATTATTGCTTTTTTCTTCAAAAGGTTAAGTAGCCAAACCATACAATTTTTTTTGTATTAGCCTAAGATCTAATCTAAATATTAAACTTTTGTATTTGGTATTCCGCCATGTCATTTATTTGTTATGTTTACTAAAATAAATATACTTAAAATACTTATAATTAAAATAAGATAGAAGTTAATTACTTTTTAATTTTTATTCTTACTCTAATAAATGTGAAAAGAGATTAATGTTGTAAAAGAAAAATAATATCAAATGGAGATTAAATAATGAATAAGATAAATTAGTCAAATTCTAATTCTAATTGACGTTTCCTTAAAAAAAAAATCATGCAAAAGACAACATGACAAGTAAAATGAGCTAAACCGAGAATATTTACCAAAAAAAAAAAAATAGTAGTTCTTCGTTTAAATAGAAAATCAAATTTCTACTTTGTTTAGTTGTAAACATGTAAAATTAATTTGACAATTTGAATTAGAATTATCCAAATCAAAATTTGATAAAAAAAAAATAATAAGTATTTTACACCTTTAAATTAATCGAATTAAAATTAAAAATATTAATTATGTTTAAATATTGCTATTGTTTTATCTCAAAGAGAAGAAAATAGTTTCCTTTTAAACAAGTCTTCTCTTTTAAAAAGTATTAATAAATTTTGTAGACTTTGTATTCGTAGCAAACACTAATATAATAAAGTTTTGGATACGGAGTACAAACTACAATGTTATATTAATCGTTATATATATATATATATGAACAGTGCAAACTAATAATGTAAAAAAAAAGGGCACCCCATATTAAAAAATCAAACAATATTCATGTAATTTCCAAAGTATCTTATTAAGTCAATAATGATGGATTCATTGCCACATGCGTATCAACTCGTTAGTAGAAGCAAATGAAATTATTGTACAGCAAAAAACATAGACCCCAAATTATTGCTTTTCTTCAAAAGGTTAAGTAGCCAAACCATACAATTCTCTTTCTTTTTTTATATTAGCCTGAGATTTAATCTAGATATTGAACTATTGTATTTGCTATTCCGCCATATCATTTATTTGTTATGTTTACTAAAATAAATATACTTAAAATATTTATATTTTAAAATAAAATAAAATTTAATTACTTTTTCATTTTATTCTTAGTCTAATAAATGTGAAAAGAGATTAATGTCGTAAAAAAAAAAATCAAATGGAGATCAAATAATGAATAAGATAAATTAGTCAAATTCTAATTGACGTTTCATTAAAAAATCATGCAAAAGACAACATCACAAGTAAAATGAGCTAAACCGAGAATATTTACCAAAAATTAAAAAATAGTATTTCTTCGTTTAAATAGAAAATCAATTTCTACTTTGTTTCGTTTTAAACATGTAAAATTAATTTAATAATTTAAATTAGAATTATCCAAATCAAAATTTGATAAAAAATAATAAGTATTTTAGATCTTTAAATTAATCGAAATGAAATTGAAAGTATCAACTGATGCTTAACTATTGCTTTTGTTTTATCTCAAATAGAGGAAAATAGTTTCCTTTTAAATAAGTCTTCTCTTTTAAAAAGTATTAATAAACTTTTGCCGACTTTGTATTCGTAGCTAACACAAATATAATAAAGTTTTAGATACGGAGCACAAATTACAATACTATATTAATCGTGTTTTAAACATAGTATATATATCTATATGCATAAAAATAGTACAAACCTATGTATGTTTATTAGCAATATAAAATATACATATATTATCATTATCCAAACACAACTACATACGCATAGATATACAATAATTTAAAGTGTTGGGCCCGTGCGGACATAGGCCGTCTAGTCTATATTACTAAAATCTAAGATTTGGTGGTCCGAGATATAGCATGTGTACTAAATTAAAGCAAGTTATTACTATCTAAAGTATGTAAATTCGTTTTAAATTAGGAGCAGCCTTATAATGGTCGACAAAGAAAAACATGCCTTGCTTTTCAATCCAATAATAATCAACCAGTCCACTCATTAGTTTCTTACAATCCCATTCATTAATGTTTGCTTAATAATCACAAGCATGACAAAAGGAAAAGACCCTACATAAATTGCTGCCAAATGATGTGTGGTCCCACCAGCTTGTTTATCACATATTAAGGGCAGTAAAGGAAATACACCTATCTAGTGTACCCCATAAATGTAAAATCAATAAATTTAGCACCACTTGATTGCACATTGCATTTACTTAGCTCCAGTTTGGTCATAGATTTTGGTAGCATATTTTCAAAAAAAATCTTTGTTTGGCAATAAAATTTTAATAGATTTTGGAAACAAATCTTCAAATTCCAAATTTTGACTCAAACCTATTTTGGACCAAAATCTATCAATTGGCCTTTTCGAAATTTTAAAATATTACTCGAAACTTTTATATTTTGTAAGAAAAACCCTATCTATTTATGATCCAACTAATATATATCTACCATATTTCTCCCATTAATCAAGAATACTTCAAAACCTAAGAATTATTTGAAGGCTTGAAGCTATCTCCTAAGCAGTCACTATGTTTTAATCCCAAAAATTATATCACTGCTTGTAATATCAATAACTAATTACTGAGTCTCCATATCCGAAGACGTCTCCAAATTGCACAAATTGAAATGCAGAAAACAGCATGATTTAACAACAACAAAAAAAAAAAAAAAAATACACAAATTGAGATGCATTCAACAAGAAAATTACAAAATTTGTAAAATAAAAGTATTGAAACCAAATTCAACAACAAATTAAAACACATACGAATAATTTGGGATTGACAAGTATGTTTGTTTGGTATGATTGAATATTCTTGATAGTTTTTAGAACTTATGGGTACAAGTCATGTTTCATGTTTTTCAAAAAAAATAATAAATTTTTTTTTTTTGAAAAACTATGACCAAACACATTTTCAAATTTTGGAAAACTTCACCCAAATCAAATTTAAAAAAAAAAAAAAAAATCGGAAATCTATGGCCAAACGCCAACTTATAAGTTGTTTGGTTAAGGTATCTGTCCGTGGAAATAAATATATAAGAATTATATATATGGTTGATAATGATAAAAAGATTGTTATACTGTGAATAAAAATGCAATATTTTATGCAAAAACGTAAAAAAAATATATAAGGATAATATATTAGAAGAGAATTTTGGTCTTATATTTTTATTTAGGCATTTCTCTTCACCGGTATAAGATAATAGACAAACTTTTGCATAACTTGATGTGTGTTTATATTGCTAAAATCAATTAAATGTTATATTAGTTGATCAATAATGCTAGTCTAATTACAACATTGAAAAACATAGATATTTTTCTATAAGACCTCGAGGCCTAGAAGGATGATTTTGTTCAAAAGTGCCGATATTTCGGGATATTTTGCCAAGGCATTGTGATTTGTGTCCCGTACCTCAGAGGCCATAATATCTTCCCTAGGATAGCTGATGATATACCATAAAAATAATTACTACGGTTAATTTTTTTTTTATTTGACTGTCGAAAAACAAAAAGTATGACATAAATTGAGATAGAGAGAGTATTATTTAAAGACTAAACACTCTTTTCTTTGTCCATAATGTTTTCCAGTATTTTAAAATACTCTATTTTAAAAATATTTCCAACATTTTAATGTACTCTATATTAAAAATAATGAAGTATAAATTACAAATATT
The DNA here is from genome assembly GCF_019175385.1 of Lycium barbarum. Classification (NCBI taxonomy): domain Eukaryota; kingdom Viridiplantae; phylum Streptophyta; class Magnoliopsida; order Solanales; family Solanaceae; genus Lycium; species Lycium barbarum. Next base: position 120,918,197 of record NC_083343.1, on the reverse strand, counting down.
TTATCTTTTTAGTAACCAAATTTTACTAAAAGAATGAGCAGGGCAAGGAATTAAGATATCACGGGAACAAAAAAAAAAAAAAAAAGGAATTAAGGTATCTATGTCGATGTATCTTGATTACATCCCCACAACTAAAGGAGCACATTTGGTTACAAGATTCATTCTTATTTAGAACAAGAAGAACTTCCAATTTGTAAAAGTTTATAAACGCGAGATCTTTACACAAAGTCAGTCGAATTTACTAGTTACTTTTCCTAGTCAATAAATTTAATTTATACATTGATTATGTTTAGTTTATGCGATTGAGTGGATGACTATTTCGATATTTAGCATGAAGAAGAATATGATTCTCTTATATTCTTCTTTATACTAATCAAGGCGGAGGGATGGCCAAACTGGTCCACCTATGCTGATAATTTGAAAGCTCAACTTGGGAAATTAATCATGGCCAAGATGAAAATTTTCAGGATTTGGTAGTTTGGACCAACCTTTCAAATGTCCCACATAGACCCCTTTAATTCTGTTGTCACAGGAGTATGTCTTTTGACGTTTCATTACATTTTCTCCATTATATTACTAACATGTGATTCTTGCCTTTAATACGTAAAAAGAAAACAAATGATTGAATCAATTCAATAATGCTATGTTATACTACGTACCATGGTTTTAACTTAATTTTGTCGACGCTCTCCTAATGCACAATAATGAATAATCACCTATTACCAATGTGAAATAGTCCAAAATACTAATTTGGGTATTAGCTAGCACATGTGAGAAGTGTACATTCATTTGGAGCTAATGGAGCTCTAGAATTGGAGATTAATTTGGAACGACACCTTTAATTTGGACTCATTAAATTAAATACAGTAGATTATCACAAGGGTTTCTGTTAGTGATAAAATCGGTATTTTCACTAAGTGAATTCAAAATATAAAGAAATAAAACACATGAAAAAGTCAAGGATATTCAACTCTTATATATAGATTCACGCATAGATAGTATTCAACTCTCCTCCTTTTTTATTTTATTTTTTGATATAATTCCTCTAGACTAACATAATTATCAATTTACACATTGATATAATTCCCAAATTCTACCAAATTGATATAATTTCCAATCTCAAAATTTGATTTTACATGCTTGGTTTTGAGTTGGAATTTGATCATTCATCGGATTACATTGTTTTGACCCATTTTTGCTCCATATTTTGACGTGTTATTAGAGTTCGATCCAATGGGTCAAGTCAATAACAAATCATAACATAACTTGTTAAAAATTGGGTAAATTAGACGAAATATAAATAAATGAGTTGGTTTTGCCACCTCTATCAAAGTCAGTCGGCTAGTCATCTAAAGACAAATTATGGATATCTTGACTTTACAAATGAAGCCCAAATGTTAAGCCAAAATATAGAAGTGTATGAAGCATTGAACAGAGTGTGAGCTAAAATAATGAACAAAAAGGCTATTCTAAAATCTAAATAAAGATTTCTCTCTTTTCTAATTAAAATATGAGGAGAATATCATCCAATTAAATAACACAATGAGAGAGCAACTTTAAAATTATTTTACTTCAAGAATTTATAGCTATACAAATATTTCTGATTTGATTTAGATCACAAGTTTCAAAATTCTTTCTTTCTTAAACTCTACACTGATCAACATGAGGTCACATGAAATGAAATGAAGGAAATACATATTAATATGAGAATATAAATCACTTAATCACGATTAATTTTAAAAAAATTATATACATATACAACACATATTTTACATTAATTAATTTAATGTAAACGCCAAGCTAATGCAGGTAAGCATTTTCCATCTTTACCGTGCCCGAAAAACCTTATATAAGACATAAAAGGGTCCACAATCCAAATATAAGTATGAATATTAAAGACAAGAAATAAACAAATTAACATAATATATTTCATTTGGTTCTGAAGCTATTACATAAAAATATATATTATATATTTAGTCTATACAAGTGTTTCAAGTTGGAGAGTACACCGATAGGGAGCGGGCAAAGCCACAAACTTTGGAATATCATCTCCCGGCATCAATATAGTCAAGCTCTCACCAATCTTCTGCTCCTTCACCAAAAACAAAACCCCATGTATGAGAAATTGTATAGGCAATGACGAATTCAGAATTTAAACATCGTCAAATTTAGATTAAAAATAAAGTTTGAAATATATGTTTAACTCTACCTTATTAGCTATATATATAGTTCGACTCAAAAGTCGTGTTTGTTGACCCCGACCCCTATACTACTTGTTACAACTCCCCATCTCCCCCTCTTGGGATAATTAAGTCGCCAAAGATGCTCTTAAAAAGGCATGATTCATATATATAGTTTTTACTTTTTTTTTTATGTACCATTACGAGACTTTATTCGTACAGTCAATAATTCACCAAGATTCATGGGCTAATCCAAAGATTCATATTGTGCCACCGATATTACCCAGATATTTAACATCATCAAAACCCATAGATTTCTTTTGTGTATATGTCTCTGAGCTACAGGTAAAACTGCAGTAATAAATCGGCTAGCGCAGATGGTCAATGACAGTAAGTCAAGCCCCATGTCATCACTCAGTACAAAGATACTCTTAACGTAATGTGATATTGATTAATTTTGACCCAAGCCCTCAAGGTTTTCCAAAAGCCCTCATGCCATTAGTATTTACTACAGCTTGTATAGGGCAATGTATAGGGCAATTCATTGGATTGCCCTTCTTTTGGGGCGGTCTTTATTTGTTGCCCCTCAAATTCCTGGTCTTTAATTTTTGCCCTTCGCGGTTGCAACCCTGAGCTTTGCGTAGAAATCGTGAGGTTTTGGGTTCGAACCCCTGCTCATATTTTCGCAATGCAAGGCTTGGGCGCGACCGGCATACACTTTTTAAGGAATAACTAAAGTTATGCCAGACCCGGCATAACTATAACTTCTAGTTTATACCTTAAGGAAAAATTCCGCCTTAAGGGCATACTTTTAATTATACCTTAACTAAAAGTCTGTCCCATAAGGCATAACTAAAAGCATGCCCCATAAGACAGAACTTTTTCTTAAGGCATAACTAAAAGTTTGCCTTATATGAAAAAGTCTATGTCTTAAGGAAAAATTCTGCCTTATGGGGCATATTTTTAGTCATGCCTTAACTAAAAGTTTGCCCCGTAAGGAATACTAAACTATGCCTTAAGGAAAAGTTTTGCCCTATGGGACACACTTTTAGTTATGCTTTAACTAAAAGTCTGCCCCATAAGGCATAAGTATGCCGGATCCGGCATAACTTTAGTTATTCCTTAAGAAGTGTATGCCGGATCCGGCATACACGCGCCCAAGCCTTGCATTGCGAAAATATTTTTTTATTTAATGCCTGAGCGGGGATTCGAACCCAGAACCTCAGTATTCATCCACATTTTCAAGCGAAAGACAAAACTTAAAGACCACAAATATGAGAGGCAACATTTAAAGACCACCCCAAAAGAAGGACAATCCACACAATTTTTTCTACCTACACCTAATTCTTTTCTTTACTGCCACCATTAAGAATATTACTACACCAAATATATACTAATATTTTTTCCCACCAATATGGGACATTATTCGTGCATCACACGCCCCAAAGTATTAAACAAAACAAAAAAAGAAATAAAGAGGATGTATTAACAATACCTGGATAGTTTTAGAATTGGCTGAAACTATTGATGCATCAAATGAGGATTGATCATCTTCATCAAGATGATCATCATGAGAAGAAGTTGAAGAACAAAGAAGGGATCGAAGCTTATTCCAATGGTGGAAACAAGAAAATAAGCCAGTCATACAAACAAGTACTAGGACAAGAAGAGCTAGACCTAAAGGAAAAGCTATATTAGGCCGTGAAGAAGAAGAAGAAGATTCTGAATTATTCAACATTGAGCTAGCTAGCAACTAACTTTTATAAGGATATACAAATCTAATTTGCATATTTAATGGTGGAGATTATTGAAGGATACCATTTGAAGAAGATATATAAAATTGCAAAGTTGAGTTGTTTCCACTGCCATATATGGAGTAGTGAGAAATTAAAGGACGAGGAAATGGAAAGTACATGAAACCGTACAGTATAATCTGTCGTTTGAGATGCTATATATGATGAAGCACTACTTTTTTTAATTAATTAAATAAATCAAAAGTAAACATAGTAGGGGTTAGGTAAGCACCCAAGCTAAATATAAAATAAATTAATTAATAAACCAAGGAAATCAGAGGATATAAATTTTTGCTTCCAAAATATGGTGAAAAATGATAAGTTAAAATTTATTCTTACGTGTGATTTGACTACAAGATGCTTGCCTATAATGGGAGGTTAATACATGTTGGGTTTTTAGTGAGGATGAGATTCGAATTCATGATCTTTGAGTTGTGCTACGAATGAGAATGCACTTCAACACATCAATCGGCACGGTCTCATGAGGTTCACCTATTCATCGGCTATAAATACAAACACCTTGCCTATGATATTTTCATCGATTTTCGAATTCTTATTTTCTTCTATTTTATGCATTTATTTGCAAATGGAAGTGTGATTTATTCCCTTTTTTGCATTTGAAGTATCTTGGAATTTGAAGTGCTGCTATTCTAACAAGGTAACTCTGTTCTATCCAAGGAGAAAATGACTCAATACCTCAAATACCGTGAGGAAATTAAATTAAATTCCTTAAAAAAATAAAATGAATTTTGTGGGCTCGAAATATTTTTTGTTTCTAACACAATGACTAAAAACTTCCTCCCTTCCATCTTGTATACAAAGAGCTTCACAAAAAGGTGATATACACGTAGTTAACAGAACTTTATAAGACACAACACTATCTATTGTTGGCATTAGTAATGACAAAATCAATCTTTGTTGGTCTTAGCCTGAAAATTGGGATGTTATCTTGATTAATTTTCAATATTAATTTTATTGTCATAAAGAGGTAGCTTCCTCAAATATAACGCGATCTTTCATTTTTCCCTCAGATTGGCTAGTTGCAAAAAGCATATTGCCCTCTGCCCCTCTGTATAGGTATTGGCAAAAATAAAATAAAATTATCACTATTTAAACGTTTACCAACGACATATTTGACCTGCCAAGGTGTCCTTATTTTATTGTTAATTATATTAAGGCCATTATCAATCGGGAACCATTTTCTACAATCACACAATTGAAAAACAAAAATCCCAAAAGTACGCAATTTCGTTCCCCGTAACTAGGGGTGTATATGGACCGGATTGGTTCGGATTTTTTAAACACCAAACCAAACCAATCGCGTCGGGTTTTTAAATTTATACATCAAATCAAACCAATAAAATTCGGGTATTTCAACCTCGGGTTTTCTCAGGTTATTCGGTTTTCTCGGGTTTTTCGGGTTTTTTTTCCGGAATAGTCTTGATACAATACGTATAACTTTTACTTCAAATATTTCTATCCTAGTAAGATACAACTACATAATTAAGGTGTTTCTTAAGAAAATAACATAAAATGTGAGAAGAGTGATGATATTGTATTAAAATATTCAACAAAAACTAATAAAATCGGTTAAAATAAATATTGCTAATTAACAAGCCATAAAGAAAATGACCATAATCTAAAAATACTAAGTCATGCTAAAATAAGCACGACTAATAGGTGTTAATTACATGAAAAAGAAAAAAACTTAAGTTATGTATTTTCACTCTCTAAACTAATTATGCAAAACTAAAGAATAGATATCCAACATTATTGTCATTCATAGTGGTAAATTGAATTTCTTTTGTTAGCGTTAGTGTTGAGCTGGTTTTGGTTTGAACTTTATTTGAGTTACAAATATCCACAGGATATAAAACTTATTGACATTCAAAATTCTAAGTTCAAGCTTGAATAATATGATAATAGATAAAAAAAAACTACGAAAAAATAAAAGAAATATTTATAAATTCCATTACAAATAAATATTTTAAAAATTGAATACATGTAATATCGGGTTAGTTTGGTTCGGTTTGACTTTTTTTAGTTAAAACCAAACCAAACCAATTATGATCGGGTTTTTTTTTTCTCAACACCAAACCAAGTCAAACCAAACCAATAATCGGATTTTTTTCTCGATTTAACTCGATTTATCGATTTGGTGCGGTTTATCAATTTACTTTATACACCCCTATCCGTAACAATATGAAGAAATATAAAATTGTAGATTAGAATTGTTTCCACTACCATATAGAGTAGTGGGAAATTAAAGGGATAGAGGAAAATGAAAAGTACATGAAACCGTACCATTATCTGTTGTTTAATTAAGATGATATGATGGCACACCAACTTTTGAGAAGAATAAATTTGTGTAATGGAAAAATCACTAGTTCTTTCATTAGGTCTAAAAATGTGAAATCATTAGCCACTGATCAATAAATAATTTATTCAGGTCAGACATGAAAAACTTACCCACATTTATATCAAACTGATAGATGCGTGTGATATGTGTGATATGTATTGCATATGAATTTTTCTCACTTAACTACTGTGTTTGCACATGACTTTTTTTCTCATTCATACTAAATCAACAGATGCATAAAAGTGAATGCACTCTTTATGCCACGTGTTATTTGAAGGTAATATTGATTCCAGTTTAAACACACATAAGAATGTAACCCTTGAAAAGTACATGTGTGTAACATTTCAATTGCCAGATGAAAATGCACTTTCTTTTGTGAAATTTGGCTAACATTATCCCAACATCATCAAAGACCCAAATCAAATTATCAAACAAAAAAAGTCGAATCAGCAAACCATCTTTAAGTGGACTATACATGAGCAATATAGATTGTCTCCTAGTCGTAGCTGTAAAAAAGAATACTCATAATAAATACACTTTTTTTTAGGTTTTTCAAAAATAATTGATATTTTTTCTATAATTTGAAACAATTTCATTTAATTTTTTAATTTACTCTTAATGAGATGATTTATATCAAAACAAATAAAATTATTTTACACCACAAATTTCAAAAACTTTCTTTCATTCTTAAAGTTTACCCGTAGTCAAACAAAGCCACCTAAAATGGAACGAAAGAATTGCATATCAATTAACCATGATTAACTTTTAAAACTTTATATAATACATTACATGTATTGCATTACATGATTTGGTATAAATATCGAGCTAAAGTAAGTCTTTTCCATTTTTACCTTGCCTTATAACCTTATCCAGATATAGATCATACATCAAAGAGAAGAAATTAAGCCATCAAAGGGTCCACAATCCAATACAACGTTAAATTGGATTTTAAAGCCAAGAAGTAAACAAATTGTCTATTTTTCGGTAAGATTTATACTTAAATTCTGTGCTGGTTATAAGCTATATATACACATATTTCATTTGATTCTGAAGCTATCAATTACACGAAAATCTGTACTATAGTCTATACTACAGCTTGAGTTGGATTGTACACCCACGATGAGTAGGCAAAGCCACAAACTTTGGAACATCATCTCCCGGCATCAATATTATTGTCAAGCTCTCCCCATTTTTCTGCTCCTTCCCCTAAAATAAACCAAGTTCAGGGTAATTAAGACTATTAATAATTTAAGAGGGATCCGGAAGAAAACGCGCCAAGTTTAGGAGGGTTTTTAGAAGCTATGTTTCCCGAAGCCCGACTCCTATACTACTTCTTAATGGATCTCCCTGTCCCTTGACATCACCCGTAAACCCCGTTGGAATAAATAATCCTAAGCTACTTTAATATGGTGTATATATATATATATATACTAGTAACTTTTTTGGGCCAAGCTCGCACATTTTTTTTGGGCATTAACACTTTGTTCCCTCTTTTGTGTTGGTCTTTAACTTTTGTCCCTCGTAACAAACAATTTTTTCGCGAGACATAAATTTATATTTTCGCATCATAATATCTCAGAAGGTATGACCCGCACAAGTTATGTCCCTAAATAACTTATGCCGAGACATAAGTTTATATTTTCGCATCATAATATCTCAGAAGATATGACCCGCACAAGTTATGTCCCTAAATAACTTATGCCTCAGTACTAGGCATAAGATTGATTGACAAAGGGCAAAAATTAAAGATCAACCTTTGAAGGATAATTCGTGCAATTTGTTCCATTTTTTTCTTAAAGCCTCACTTTATTAATAGTATATTCATACAATTTATATGTAACTTTCTTTCTTTTCAACTACTAATATGGGACTATGTTCGACCACCCAACAATCTCCCCTCAAATTAAGTTTTGCATGCTATCACCAAAATTCATGGGTTAATCTATAGATTTACTGTGTGCCGCCCATATCATCCGGTATTTTTATGGCCACAAAAGCCCATAGGTTTCTTTTGTGTATTCATCAAGCTATGGGTAAACATAGTACTCGCAATTTATGTGGTACAGTTCGGATCTCGAGAGTAAAACAGTCTAATTTTGACCGTGAAGTCGAACATAGAACTTTTAGATTTTTTGAAATAAATTTACATATTTGGAAATTAAGTAAAAAGTACTTATATTAAGTCAAAGAAAGACTTGTTCAAATCTCAGATTTCGAAACATTCCACATACATTGGGACCGAGTGAGTACTAATAAACAGGCTCATAGACGGGCAAAGGGATTAAGTTGGGCCTCGTGACATCACTCTGTCATCGCCTCGTGACATCACTCTGTCTCAATAGGCCTTTGTACCATTAAAGGAATGCCTACTTATATCTAGCTTCCTTTTTTTTTCTTGTTCACACCCCAACAACCCCGATGGGATTACAAATAAAAGAACAAGAAACGAAGAGGAAGCAATTAATAGTACCTGGATAGATTTAGAACTAGCTGAAACATTTGATCCATCTGATGAGGATTGATCATCATGAGCAGAAGTTGAATAACAAAGAAGAGATCGAAGCTTATCCCAATGGTAGCAACATGAAAATATACCAACCATACAAACAAGGACGAGAACAAGAAGAGCTAAGCCTAGAGGAAAAGCTATACTAGGCCGTGAAGAAGAAGATTCTGAATTATTCAACATTCAGCTAGGTAGCAACTAAATTCTACAAGGATATACAAATCTAATTTGGAGAATTGTGGGGATTATTGTTAAAGGATTCCATATAAATAAAGATAAATTTTTAAAGTACACTTGTTCCCACTACTATATGGATGGAGCTAGTGTGAATTAAAGGACTATAGAGGAAAATATTGATAAGTACATGAAACCGTACCATTAATGTGTGGCTAGTGATGATGTGATGGGGCACTAAACGTTGAGACGTTTAATTTGTTGGAAGGAATACATTGGTTCTACTATTAAGTCCAATTACAAAAAGGAACCTTCGTTGAACCTTCGTCCAATTACTAGCCACTCACCAATAATTAATGTAATCACGGGTGAAACATTAAAACCTTACATTTACTGAACTATTTTACTCCCTTCGGTTCATAATAAGTGTCCAATTAGCTTTTTTATTTTCAAAATAAGTGTCTACTTACATAATCAACAAGGAATATTTTCTTGCAGATTATCCTTATTTAGATAAGTGATTTTTTGTGTAATCAAGAAATTATATTAATTAAATAGTATTCAATTAAGAACAAGTTTAGTCAAAATACCTATTTTGAACCGAAGGGAGTATTATATTTGTATATGAAATTGTATAATTTATATCAAATCAATAGAACATGAACGTTAATACGCTCTTTATACCGTGAGGCATTTGAAGGTGATTTTAATTCCAGTTTAAACAAGTACTTAAGAGTGTGCAAAGTGCATGTGTAACTTTTTATTCAATATTTAGCCAAATGAAAATCACTTTCTTTCGTGACAATTTGGTTAACATAATCTCAACATCAGCAGAAGACCTAAATCAAATTATAAAACAAAAAAAGTAGAATCAGCAAACCATATCACCTTTATAGTGGACTATATACATCAGCATTATAGGTTGTCTCCTAGTCGTAACTGCAAAAAATGAATAAGCAAAACAAAGTGCGATAAACATAAAACATCCTTAAATGAGACGTGCAGAAAAAAAGGTCAATTAATGAGATGCCTTCTTCTTAGTGCACTTTTAAATCTATAAGTAACTTGAACCTTTTAATTTGCTTAATTAGGTAATTGTCCTTTCAGGGCACATCAATAATTCTACTCTCCTAGGCCCTAGCAAGCTAATCCACATTCGAATTACTCCCTTTTGGTTTTTTCTGGGCTCATTATAAGATTTGGGCAATGCTCATTATAAGAGTTGGACAATCTTTCTCCTTTTGAGCTATCTTTTGGGGTGTGAATTAGACCAATGTCTAAGTTGACATAAAACAATATCGTAATATTATGGATTTAGAAATTGTGAACCAATTGCAAGAAAATAGAATAACATCCTCAGAAGTTCATCTGCTTTTCTTGATGCAGCTCTGAATAAGCTCGTAAACCTTTGATTAAAGGCTATATTTACTCGCCTGATATATAGTTCTCCTCTTAAGAAATTATACTGCAACAGTCATGAACGTTATATCTATCAATTCGAGGTATACAATCGCAAAATATTGGGTTAAGCTATACAACATGTGAATGTCCCCAAAAGGTATATAACGTAATATTTTTAAAATAGATATTTTGACGTAATTTTTTGACAACCTAAGCACACTCACTTTTGCAAAGTTCACCTTCCCGTGGTCAAAACAAGACTTACGGATAACAATCAGACCTTACCAAGACAGGGACCAGACTATCGGGGACAGATACGAGGTCTGGGTCGGTCGATACGATGACCGGGAAATCCAAAAATGTTTCTTCATTGAATTCCCTCATGGAAGATGAATTGGCTGATGTAGAAGGTTTATTTGTTATCGGATCCACCACATAGTTTACATATTCAGACAGGCTTTCGGAAACACTCTCTCTCAAGATGGGGTAAGGTCTGCGTACACTCTACCTTTTTCAGACCCCATTTGTGGACTACAGTACTGTATATATTATTGTTCTTGTACTTAAGGCTTAAATTTTGAATTTTTTTTTTTTGCGCGAGTCTCAAACGTATATTAGATAAATAAGTTAATTACATAAAATATGTCACATATGCTAATTATAAAGATGAACCGAAAATGTCTAAATAAAATTTAGTAAAAATTTAAGGGGTTGTCCATGTTGGCTTTGTTTTATTAACCCTTTTTATTTTTATCTTGTACTGTTTGATGGGCAACTATTTCTACAAGAAGTCTATGCACACAAAAGGACCTGACCGACATCTATGATGCTAACTGCATCCTTTTCGGTTCAGACTGAAATGTCAAACTCCTTGGACAGCAATTTACGTGGTATTTTTAGATAGGAGGAGCTTTTTAAGAAAATTAAAGAGTTTTTAAAATTTGCAATATAAAACAAGTCTTAAACAGTTAGGAACTGTTTTGATTGTTGGTTAGAGCTAGACATATATTAGTAATGCAGTAATTAATTATCACGAAATTTACGTATTATTTTATATTAGGAGTAGTTACTTTTTTTTGCGCGGATTGCCCTTCATTTGGGGTGCTCTTTAATTTTTTCCCTTCAAATTAGTGGTCTTTAAGTTTTGTCCTTTCGTCTAATACCCCGCGGTTGTGGGTTCGAACCCCAACTCAGTAAAAAAAAAATCGTAAGGCAGAATTTGCTTAGGCAGAAATTCTGTCTCTTAAAGGTAAAAGTTAAAGACCACCAATTTGAGGGGCAAAAATTAAAGACCACCCCCAGCGAAGGGCAATCCTGCAAATTGCCCGAGTAGTTATGCAAGGTTTAGAATTATTCATGTTCTATTTTGCATAAAATAATACTACATATATAATTAATTCCCTCATAACTTATATACATGTATAGTTATATAGGTTTTCAAATTACAAATCAAATACTATATTAGATGTGTTGATTGAATTTTATATATAACAAAAGAATGCAACCAAACATGGTAGTATTACTTAGGCAGATGTTACACGTCGAATTTGAAGTGAAAACTATGAAGAACAAAGAATTAAACCGAGGGAAAATGAGAGAGTCGGTGAGAGAGAAAATTGGGTTTCATTATTGCTCAAAATTGAAAATGAAAATGTATTCTCTAATCTGTCTAATGACTTGGGCCCAGTGTATATATATAGGCCCAGTAAAGTAAAAGAATAAATACATGCGAGCCAAGCCCAATATAGAAACAAAAGACTAAGCAATGATATACAACATATACACTACAACATATACACAGAGTATGTCATCCAAAACCCCCTTCAAGTTGGAGGGTGATACAACACCCAACTTGCGAAGATGAAGGTGATAAGCAGCACCAGGAAGAACCTTGGTAAAGATATCAGCAAGCACTCGAAGTATGGGAAAGACTGATGAGACCCTCAGCTAACTTGGCACGAACAAAGTGACAATCTAATTCAATATGCTTCGTGTGCTCATGAAACACAGGATTCTTCACAATGTGGAGGGCAGCGTGATTGTCACAAAACAAAGGGACAGGAGAAGCAGTGGGAACTCCAAAATCATCCAACAAATGAATCACCCAAGTAATTTCAGCCACTGCTTTGCTCATGGATCTGTACTCAGCCTCAGCTAAGGATAAGGATACAACAAGCTGTTTCTTGGTCTTTCACCCAATAAGACTGTCACCCAAGAAAATGGCAAAAACAAAAACTGACCGACGACTGGCAGGACAAGCCTCCCAATCACTGTCACAATATGCAGACAAGAAAAGACTAGGAGAAGAATTGATGAACAGACCAAAAGTAGAAGTGCCTTTCAGATATCTTAACAAGTGCAAAGCAGCCTTCATATGGGGTAAATAAGGTTGTTGCATGAATCGGCTAAGCAACTGGACAGCAAAGCATAGATCAGGTCGAGTGTGAGTTATAAAATTTAACTTGCCAACTAGACATTTGTACTCCTCAAGCTTGGGCAAAAGCTCACCAGTACCAGACTTTAGTTTGTCATGAAGTTCTAAAAGAGAGACCACTGAACTACAGTCAAAACAATTGAAACACCTCAACAAGTCATGAATAAACTTCTTTTGGCGGAGTAATACACCATGAGCAGAATATAGAACCTCAATCCCCAAAAAATAATGCAATAACACCAAATCTTTTATTTTGAAAGAATAATGAAGAAAAGACTTGAGGGCAGTGATCTCTTCCAAATCAGTCCCAGTAAGGATAATATCATCCACATATACAACTAATATAACAGTGGCAGACCCTGAACCTTTAGTGAACACAGAGTAGTCATTCATGGAGTGATGATAACCTCTAGAACAAAGAGCCTGGGACAGCTTGGCATACCACTGCCTAGAGGCTTGCCTTAACCCATATAAGGATTTTTTCAACTTGCACACCAAAGGTGAATGGGAAGAAGAAGAGAAGGAAGGAGAATAACCAGGTGGGAGCTTCATGTAGACCTCTTCATCCAAGTCACCATGCAAAAATGTATTATTTATATCAAGTTGGAAGAAGGGCCAGTGATGTTTAACAACAACAACAATGAGTGCCTTAATGGAAGACATTTTCACCTGGTGAAGATGTTTCATGGAAATCAACACCTTCCACTTGTTTATCACCCCTAACCACCAACCTAGCCTTATATCTCTCAATGCTACCATCAACCTTACATTTGAATTGATACACTCACTTACATCCAATTGGTTTCTTGCCAAGTGGAAAGGGGACAACATCCCAAGTCCCATTAGCTTCAAGAGCCTCAAATTCTGCCCTCATGGCATCCTGCCACTCAAAGAGAGTAGAAGCCTGAGAATAAGAGTGTGGCTCAAAGGCAGTAGGTTGTCCTAAAGTAGAAACAAAGGAAACTGATTTGGAGATGGAAGGAGGAAAGGAACAGATGAAATCATCAAGATAAGAAGGTGGACGGTGACCCCTAGCAGACTTCCTAGGAACAAGAGAAGGAGAAGAAAGAGCAGCGGGAGAAGGGACAGGTGGAAAAAGGGAAGGAGAAAGAGTGGAATGGGAAAATAAAGGTGGAGAGGAGACAGTAGAAGGAGAGATAGGAGGAGGAGATGAGTCAAGAGGAGAATCATTGTTTGTGTTTGGAGGAAATACAGTAGAAGAAGAATTGGTAGGAACTGTATCATCAAACAAACAGGATAGAAGAGAAGTAGAAGGGGCGGGAGACGGAGTACCAGAAGAAGAGAAAGGAAAAAGGTGTTCATGGAAGTGAACATCCCTGGAGATGAAGCAAGATTTAGACACAAGGTTGTAAAGTTTGTAACCCTTTTTGGCAAAGGGGTAGCCTATAAAAACATAAGGAACAACATGGGGTTTGAACTTGTCCCTGTGAGGTTTAGGGACAGTTGAGTAACAAAGATACCCAAAATCTCTCAGGTGATCATAAGTTGGTGGATGCCCATGGAAAACCTATGTTTCCATTAAAACAATATGTAACAGTGAGGATGCAGTCACCCAGAATCTTATGGGGAGACTAAATTGAAACAATAAAGCTCTAGCAGTCTCAAGTAGGTGCATATGTTTCCTTTCAACCACCCCATTATGTTGGGGTGTATGAGGACAAGAAGTTTGGTGAATTATTCCTTTATCAGCAAAGCATTGAATGCCTAAGTTACTAGAGCCAAGTTCTAAAGCATTATCACTTCTAACAGCCTGAACTATAGAATGGAATTGAGTTTCAACCATGGCAATAAAAGCCTTTAGAAGAGTAAAGCATTGCTTTTGGAACCCAAGAGGTGAGTCCAAGTAGCCCTAGAGTAGTCATCCACAAGTGTTAGGAATTATCTAGATCCATCATAAGTAGGAGACTGGTAAGGACCCCATGTGTCAACATGGATGAGTTGAAAAGGTGTGGTATTTTTAATGGTACTATCACAGAATAGAAGTCTTGTTAGTCTAGCCAAGGGACATATAAGGCAAGTGAAACACTGTTTAGATGAACAAGAATGAGTAGGAAGGGTGAGGCATTTCATTTTAGTGAAAGGAATGTGACCAAGTCTAAAATGCCACACAACATCCATTTTATTCACTTTATCAGTAGAGATAGTAGATACATTGCTAGAAATATGTGAACCATCAGGAACAATAGAAGAAACAACAGAGTCAGGAATACAACTAGAAACAAGAACAATAGAATTGGATGCAGAAGTACATACGATAGGAACACTATTGAAAAAACCAGAAACAGATGAATCAACAGATATACTTGGTGAAGAAACAAATGCAGGAGATTGAAGCAGCTTGTACAGTCCTTTGTCTAGTTTGCCAAGAACCAGAGGCTTCCTCATTGAAGGGCCTTGTATGAAGCAGTTTGTCTTGGTAAAAAGGGCAAAGCAGTCAAACTGAACAATTAATTTGTGAATAGAAACAAGATTGTAATGGAAGGAAGGAATGAACAACACATTATGCAAAGTAAATCCAGGAAACAAATTGAGAGAGCCCGTGTTGGTGACTTTAACTTTGTAATCCGTCACGACCCAAACCGATGAGCCGTGACGAATGTCTGACCTCTAGTGAACAAACACCCCTATACTCGTATCTAGATAGTACTGCATTACAAGGGCCTATAAATAACTCAAACTGAACCATACTGACTCATAAAAGGATAACATCATAAACCCTGTACCGTCAGAATATATACATACTAAAAGGAACGGTGCAAGCCGACTAGGCCGCTGAATATGCTATACACAAAAGAATAGGAGTCGACAAGGCTACATCACATGTCAATACATTCAACTGTCTACAGACTTCTACTGGAGTATAAAGTTGTAGAAAGGATGGGACATGGCCCTGTCATACCCATATGCATATACATCTCAAAATAATGGCATACCAAAATACACTGCAGCTCCGGATCAAGTGGAGCGCACTGACCACCGCTGGAGAGAGGTCCTACTGAACTGGACTGCATGTCTATCTACCTGAACCTGCGGGCATGAACGCAGCCCCCCGAGCAATAAGGGCGTCAGTACGAATAATGTACTGAGTATATACGGCATAAAAACAACACATCTATATAAGAATCATGAATGGAATTTGAAACTCATAAGCTAGACTAACTATCTGAATGCATCTGCATGACCGAATAACTGTATAACTGAACATATCTGTATAACTTTGCATAACTGAAAATGCCTCTAAGGGCGTATGATATACATGCTCTGTATGTAAATCATGTTTATATATGTAGGTTATAGTGCTGAGGAACGTTTAGCCCGATCCATATCTCATATCCCATCGGCCTTTCTGTGGCCATCATCATCATTATCATATACATTGCTGCGGAACGTGCAGCCCGATCCATATATCATCATCACTGTGCACCAGATGATCAGGTGGTGATACGTATATAATGCCTATCCCTTTCCTCTCATACCCCATATACATATAATATACGCGTATATAACGCCTTCTGGTCACGGGTCAATATGCATATATATGAATGAATGTAATGCATGAATAACTGTATACATAGGACTGGACCCATGAACAAAAAGAACAAGCATAAGCGGGGTACAGGAACATCAAAGACTGAAGTACTCCTAATGCTTCTAAGAGTAGAGTAATATGGAAACTCGCTTACTCATTTGTTCGTTCACATCATAGGATCATGCCAAAATGAAAGAAAGAATAACCTTAACATACCTCAACGTCTCCTTAATCACAGATCCCACGAGTCCTCGTGCGCTTTATGAATGATTATCTACAGTAAACGAAGTAACCGTATCAACGATGGTTTCATAACTTATAAGAGAACTCATTTAGACATTTTGTCGAACATCTTATGTGCCTAAGATTCATGTAGATTGTTTTCCTTAATCCTATACATATTTCGGTACCATCAATTCTTCACTAGTTCCCTTTTCATCTTCATAACTTACTTAACAATCCAACAACTTTATTTGCACAAACCATCCCAACAACATCACAATCATACCAAGTCTAGAACAATTCATACTCAATCCTAGCTAAGAACAAGTTCTAGCACAACTTAAACCTTACTTTCACAATTTCTCCTTCCCATAAGTTATGTAAATGCCAAATAATACTATAAACATGAAGATGGAGTGATAATCTTCCCTTCAATCACAAGGATCACTCTAATTTAGAAATTCCTTCACCTCCAAGAAGCCTCCAAATTCAACACCACAAGAGGAAGAACAATCTAATGATGATCATGGAATTCTTTATGTTGGAATCACTTGGTTTGCCCTTGATTTTGGTCTTAGATTATATGCGGACTTGTAGAGAGAGAGTTTTGGAAGTTTCTAGGCTCAAAAATGGTGAAATAATGATTTAGGGTCGAGTTGGTTCTGTTTATAGTAGTCCAGAAAATTCTGACCTGACACAACATGCTGCGAGGTTTGCGGCGTCGCAAAGCGCGCTTTGAGAGCCGCATGTTGTGTCGCAGACCTCGCAACCTCACCAAAAATTCTCTATCACACTTTGCTGTGCAACTGCGTCTTCTCAAAGCATTCTTTGCGTCCCACATGTTGCGCTCTGAGAGCCACATATTGCGCCATAATGTGACACTTTGTCAAACTTTCGCTGAAACTTAACTCCGATGATTCGACAAGTCTTAAACCTTCCCGAAGCTTACTAAACATGGTTTTACCCTCTCATATACCCAAGATGGATATATCTATCCTCATGACCTCGAAATTTTTTTATTCTACTTCCTAAGACTAGGACAACTAGCACTCGGCGAAACTCAACGTATAAAAATGCGAGGTATAACATAACCATTAGGAAGAGAGACAAGGTCTTATACTTGAGACAACAAACAAATTTTAGAACACACACCATTAGAGGACAACTTACCAACAAAGTTAACAGAGGCTACAAGGTTTGGTCCAGATGATGCATAAGGATGGTGTTGTTGGAGCAGCTGTATCAGTTGAGAATGCTGATCTTTGGTAAGTCCAGGTATAGGTGAGAGTTGCTCATTTGAGATGGAACCAATCTCAGAACCAGACCCAGAGCTTTGTGCACCAGGATCAGATGTCACATTTGTGTCCAACTCAACATGTGCAACTTTTTTTCTAGTAGGAGCAGATTTAATGAATTTGAAATTGGAAGGGTAACCAAGAAGTTTATAACACTTGTCTATGGTGTGCCCTGGTTTCTTGCAGTACTTGCACAACAAAGAGGATTTATTTTGTTCATAAGGGACCCTTGGAGGAATATCTTGTCTAGAGACACCCACACTGAATGAAGCAGAGGTGCTTGGGAACTGAGATGAGGTTGAGACTTGTCTTTGCTTTTCATCAGATAGCAAAATACTATACACAGTCCCAACAGAAGAAAAGGGCTTGAGCATCAAAATTGCTCCTAGTTTGGACATAGAGGTGTCATTCAAACCCATTAAAAACTGATAGACCCTTTGGACATCATAATCCTTTTGATACTCAGAACTGGCACCACATGGCAGGATTTCACACGAGTAATGGAAAGGGAAGCAATCTCATCCCAGAGTTTCTTGATTTTGTTAAAATATGAGGCTATGTCTAGATAACCCGGAGAAATATAAGCTAGTTCTTTCTTTTGTTCAAATACCCTAGTTGCATCAGCTTTCCCATACCTTTCCTCTAACTCATTCCAAATATTTCTAGCAAATTCACAATATTCAACACTACGAGCTATGTCCTGGGTCATTGAGTTAGTCAACCAAGAGATTACTAAATCATTGTATCTTTGCCACTGTCCAAGAAAGGGAGAACCATCTGATGGTTTCTTCCAACCATCGTTGATGAAATCAAGTTTATTCCTAATAGACAAAGCTACTAAAATAGTTCTCGTCCAACTCCCACATCCATTCCCATCAAAAGGTATCGAAACCAAGGAATGTCCCAATACATCTAAAGGATGTACATAAAAAGGATGACAAAGATGGGTATAGTCACCTTCATGGAAAGCAGTTGGTGAGGGAGTAGAGGTAGAGAAAGGGGAACTAATACTGGTAACATTAGGGCTTGCCATTGCAACTACCAAACGATTCACAACCATACAAGTGAGCTAAGTAAAGTAAAATGAAATTACCAATTTCTTTTACAACTGGAAAGAACAACAGCCTTGAAACGAACCACTCCGTCACTTGGCAAAATCACAAACTTCAGAAACCCTAATTGGAAAAAGCAACTGCGCCGCGAACACGAACACGAAGCACAAACCCTAAACAAACTGCGCCGCCATTGAGCGAAAAATCGAACACGAACCAAGAAGAAACCCTAATTCGAAACTGCGCCGCCTCTGAGCGAAAATCGAACCAAGAGAGAAACCAACTCAAATAAAAAACTATATCTTCACCAAAATGAAATAATTTCACCAGGTATCCTCACATGATGAAGAAATGAACACTCGAAAATCGTCAAATCAAGTGTACATCGGTGAAATCGATTAGTATCACAAAAAAACGATGAAAATTGTTGAAATTGAAAATCGCGGAGGAAAAAAAAACAATGGATTTAATAGGATCTAAGCTCTGATACCATGTTACAAGTCGAATTTGAAGTGAAAACTATGAAAAACAAAGAATTAAACCGAGGGAAAATGAGATAGTCGGTGAGAGAGAAAATTGGGTTTCATTATTGCTCAAAATTGAAAATGAAAATGTTTTCTCTAATCTGTCTAATGACTTGGGCCTAGTGTATATATATAGGCTCAGTAAACTAAAATAATAAATACATGCGGGCCAAGCCCAATACAGAAACAAAAGACTAAGCAATGATATACAACATATACACAGAGTATGTCATCCAAAAGCAGATAATATATCTTTATTGGGAATAAATTAAAAGTGAAAATATATTACATAAATTGGGACAAGATACAAACAAAATCATAAAAAGTAATGATTCCCTTTTTGAAGCCGTACTTACCCTTGATTAATTTATGCATCATAATACTAATAATAGAGACTAATATATCCTATAAAATCAAGCTTCCGTTTGCTGCAACTTTTGTCAAGATTCCTCCATAGATAATCGGCCTCCCAAAAAGCCTTTCCAAGAAACATGGAGTGTTATAGTGAGAATAGATTCTTATTAGATGAACTACTTGCTTTAAGAAGTCACCTATGGGAAACATCTATACCAATGGAAATGAATATTTCTATTATAACAATAATGGCTGGAATTATGAATGTTTTGGAGAAAATTCTTTTTCCATTCATTTTCCTTCTACTACTACTACAACTACCTCTTCCTTTGAAGACTACCATAATTTGCTAATTGACCATAGCCTAAACTATTCATTAATTAGTGAATTTTATAGCACACAACTAGTAGATGAATTGTCCCCAACCAGACCTCACCAATTCTTTCATTTCTCCCTTCACTTCTCAATTAAATGATTTCTCATTAAACTATAGTAGTTTTGATCAGAATTTAGAAGTGGCAAATAATTTTGCTAATTCTAAATTGGAGAGAACTCAATCAACTGAATCATCAATTGTTATAGCCCCTACTAATTTCAACATTGGGCTGTGTCCCCAAAAAAAGGTGAAAACAAAGAAGCAAAATGGGGAGCCTTCAAAGAATTTAATGGCAGAGAGAAGGAGAAGAAAAAGGCTTAATGATCGTCTTTCTATGCTTAGATCAATTGTTCCCAAAATTAGCAAGGTAATTTGGAAGAAAAAAATAGAACCTAAATCTCATCACTTGTTTTTTTCTTTTTTTTTTAATTTTTTTTTTTTTGTTTTACTCATAAAGATTGAATCAATAGGACCATATTATAATCCTCGAAATGCCATAACTCTCTTTCTGAATGTATTTAAAAAAAAAAAAAAAAAAAAAGTACTCCTATGCAATATTTGGTAAGGAATAAACTTTTGTCTCCCTAAATAATTCTAAGTAATTCTCACTTTATGAGCTATGTCCAATGGTTGAGTTAAGCTTAAGATCTCGTTTTTGATATAATTAATTGATGTTGCAAATGGACAGAACATCAATTCTATGGGACACTATCGACTACACGAAGGACCTTATTGATAAAACCAACGACTTGCAAGAAGAAATGGAACTAGGGCCAAATCAGCCAAGCTTGATGAGCATTTTGAAGAACGAAAAGCCCATCGAAATGTTTGTCAAAAAATCACCTAAGGTGAGCCTTTCATTTGCTACAACCTCCTCCACCCACCCCCCCACTTTTTTTGTTCTTTAGGGCGGATTTTGTGAATTGAATTGAATTCATTGCCTTCGACTTAAAATCTACATATATAAAAAAAAATAAAAAATGTTCACATATAATTAGATTATGCTTATTTTGGATCCATTGACTTCATTTGGATAGTTCTAACTTATAATTTGGTGACATGCTTTCTTGCAATTTAATGTGGAAAAGAGGAATGTTGATACAAGGGTGGAGATTAGTTGTGCAGTAAAATCTGGTCTTTTGCTATCAACATTGACCACACTTGATGCTTTGGGCCTAGATATTCAACAGTGTGTTATTAGCAGCTTCAACGATTTTGCAATGCAAGCTTCTTGCGCCGAGGTATAAAAATTTATATCATCATCTCCTTTCGACTTTAAATGCTTTTAAGAAATATTTATTAGTGGAGTTCTCTTTTTTTTTTTTTTTTGCTAGTACGAACTTCATCATTCCATTTTAGAGTAATTAGTTCTAGTATAACAAATTTATGTGACATAGTTTGACTGAAACATGAAATTTAAGAAATATAGATTTTAAAATTTGTGGTCTTAAACATGTCATAACATTTTTATAGTAACATAGTCCCTCCAGATCAAAAAAAAGTGTTCACTTATCCTTTATTTTTTTGTTCAAAAAGAGTATCCACTTACCAAATCAAGAAAGAATTAACCTTAATTATCCAGATTTACCCTTATTAAGTGTTAAGTGACCAAATTCCAATACCTATCTAATTAGGGACATTTTATTCAAATTAACTATTTTTGTCTAGAGTTAGTATTTTCTTAAGGGGTGTGCAAATGGCTAAGTGGATTCTCTTTTTTATCCGAAGGAAGTAAGATTTTCTTAAAACTTGTGATCTTCATCATGCCATTTCATTTATGTAGGTATAAGTATAACAGCTTGTCATTAAGGGTAGAATGAAATGTTTTAAGTTAAAGTGTTTTCAAATTTAGAAAGATGTCTTTCTTTAACGGCCTGAAAAGAAAATATTGTTACATAAATTGAGATAGAGAGAGTATTTGTTAATTTTGTCTATATATGCAATTTTCTTATCAAGGGAAAATAGTGTAATTTTGGTGATATGATGTATTCATTTTAAAGTGTGCTCTTCAAGTACCAAAATTATTTTGGTGATGGTGATAGGAACTTGGAGCAGAGAGGACATAATACAAATGTAGAAGAGATAAGATAAAGCAGGCACTATTCAGAAATGCTGGCTATGCAGGAAAATGTCTCTAGTTTTCACCAAATTTAATTTAGAGGTAAAAAGGTGTTGAATGGATTTTGGTAAAGGATGGATTCTTGAATCTCCATGTTATTAATTTTCCAAGTTAGGATAGCAATTTTCTGTGATTTTTGTCATCAATAATAAGTGACTCCAAGTGAATTAAAGCAACAAAAAGATACATATCTTCCTCAACTACATATATATATATATATATATTTTTTTTTATTATTTTTTTTTTGTGGTTTGAAAAGGTGCTAAACATATATAACAAACAAAATAAAGAGTCTAACTGTTACATGCCTAGGAGGGATTTGCCCCATCTGATAGTACGACACACTAATTGTTTTAATTTAAATTACAAAAAGGAACCTCGCGAGTCGCGATCAGATGCAGCTCTTAAAATGTTTGCTCAAACTACATCACTGGCAAGATACTCTGTTACATTTCACGAACTCGAAGATTTTCTTAATGCAGACGCGTAATTTTGACCCTTTCCGGGTGTCTGACCTTCTAGCGTTCAAATATTTTTTTTAATTTTAATTTTTGATGTGTCGATTATTCTATTTTATTTAGTAGGTTTATTTTTGGAAAACGAAAATCAAGGAAAAGGAGTAAAAAATAATATTGCACACATGATAACATTTCAACTAAGAGGTGTACATGTACCGGGTTGGTTCGGATTTTTTAAATACCAAAGCAAACCAATTGCGTCGGGTTTTTAAATTTATACACCAAACCAAACCAATAAAATTCGGATTTTTCAACCTTGGGTTTTCTCGGGTTATTCGGGTTTTTCGGGTTTTTCGGGATTTTTTCGGCAAAAGTCTTCATACAAAACATATAACTTTTACTTCAAATATTTTTTTAGTTCTAGTAAGATACAACTATTTAATAAGGTGTTTCTTAAGAAAATAACACAAAATGTGAGATGAGTAATGACATTGTATTAAAATATTCAACAAAAAGATAATAAAATCGGTTAAAATAAATATTGCTAATTAATAAGCTATAAAGAAAATGACCATAGTCTAAAAATACTAAGTCATGCTAAAATAAGTACGGCTAATAAGTATTAATTACATGGCAAAGAAAAAAATTAAGTTATGTATTTTCACTCTCTAAACGAATTATGCAAAACTAAAGAATATATATCCAACATTATTGTCATTCCTAGTAGTAGAATTGAATTTGTTTTGTTAGCATTAGTATTGAGTTGGTTTTGATTTGGACTTTATTTGAGTTACTAACATGTATGAGATATAAAACTTATTGACATTCAAAATTCTAACTTTAAGCTTGAAATAATATGATAAAAGACAAAAAAATACGAAAAAATTCAAGAAATATTTATAAATTAACTTACAAATAAATATTTTTATGTATAAAATATTTTAAAAATTAAATACATGTAATGTCGGGTTGGTTTGGTTCGACTTAACTTTTTTTAGCTAAAACCAAACCAAGCCAATTATGGTCGATTTTTTTTTCCAACACCAAACCAAATCAAACCAAACCAATAGTCGGATTTTTTTCTCAGTTTATCAATTTGGTGTGGTTTATCAGTTTATTTTGTACACCCCTAATTTCAACATAAGATACCTTTTTCCTTCCTACCCCACACTAGCACACATGATAATATTTCAACATTAGAATACCTCTTTCCTCCGTATCCTACACTAACACACGTGATAACATTTTTAGGTAGGATTTTTTTTTTCAAAAATCCTACGCCACACACTAATCAACCCCCAGACACAAAAATCATCCGAATTCACCATACAGACATAAGCAGCCACAATGACCTGCACCTTCTGATTTTTGAATGGATTCACCATTATATTCACTTTCATACATATCCAACGCAAGATATATACAGAGATATCCAAAATAGTTCATAGAGAGACGGGACCATCTTTATCACCTTCCCCAACTCCATTTTTCTTCTCAAAAACCGCCATAAGCCTCCACCATAGACCATAGTCATGTAGTAAACATCCATCTTCACGCACCAAAAACAGGGGAAACGGATGTGGATTTCACGTTGAACACACACCAGTAAAGCACCGTAGAACCACCCCAAAACCCCATTAAAATACAGCCAAGCACATCATTATAAAACTACACAAGCTCACCACCATTTTTGATACAACCCAAAACTATCGTCTTTCCCGTTGTTTGTTTGAGCTCGAAAACGTCAAATGGTCTGTTCGTGTTTTAAAGGTCTCGGTTCGTAGCTCCGGTCTCCGTACAAACAGTTTGGAATTAAAAGCTAAGGTACGGTTAAAGCTCGAAACGTCCATTTCTAGTCTTTAATTTGCTGTTTTTGTTCTGAATAATTAAATTCGTGTAATTTCGATCCATGCTTTTATCCTAAAATTAGTCCAAAGTCTACATCTTTATGTTTGAGGATGTTGATCAACCATGCTAGAAGATATTTTTAGTGTTAATTTTTTTTTTTTTTTTTTTTTTTTTTTTGTGTTGTTAAGCAAGTAAAAAACTTACGTGGGATTGGAATAAGTATATTTAAAGGGAAATTGACATTTTAATACATAGTATTGGCATATTTTTAACCCAAAACATGTTAGCATGTTTTAGGCCTAAAATAATTGACATTATATAGCCAATCAACTAAAGACGTGGCTTAATAATAGGGATGTGGAGCAAAATTAGGAATCTCATTAATTATTTCTTTTAATCCACGTTGAATATCAATAAAACTAGGGATTTCATTTCTCATTTATTCACGTACTAGATATTCCTAAAATTATGGATACAAATATCACCATGTCTTCTATCATTTTCGTATAATTAAAATTGTATTTGTTAAGTGGGTCTATAAAGGCAAAAGCATGATCTCCTTCAAACTCTCATATCTCTTAGTAAACATATTTTCCATATGTATAACTATAATAATCCCAGTGAAATACAAGAAAAATTGAAAAATAATAAATTCAAACCACATATTTAATATGTATACCAGTGCAAAATTATACAGATACTAATGCAAACAAATGTATATCAATTTATGTATACATTAGGTGTATACAACACATTCAACAAACCAGCAAATGTATACAATATATGTATACAATTAACAATATATGTATACAAAAACCAAGTTGAAAAATATAAAAACATGTGTATACATCTCAATCACTATATGCATACTTTAGGTACAATTCGTTTAACAAATCAGCGAGTGAATACAATATATGTATACAAATAACAATAGATGTATACAAAAACCAAATTGAAAATAAAAAAACATGTGTATATATTAAGTTGTATACATCTTAATCAACAAACCAACAAGTGAATACAATAGACGTATCCAAAATAAAGTTGCAATTAAAACCCAAATGAGATTTTCAAATATCTACGCATATATAGTTACGGGAGAGAAATTTCTGAATAATAGTATAATTTATTATTCAAAAACCAAAATACATATACACAATTAAAAATTCAATTGTTTTCTTAAAAACAACAAACTCAACTACAAATAACCCTCTAATGAAGAATTTAAAGAATATATATTAATCATTCTAGAGTTTTAATGGAGAGAATTTTGGGGAAGAAGTCAGAGAAATATAGTAAAGAGAACAAGTATACGTATACAAAAATTTAACCTTCTAGAAGATAGAATGTACAAAATCCCTATTTTTACTCAGTACTTTATGGGTCATATATGCCAATTTTTTTAACCCAAAACGTGGAAATGGGTCATCTTGTGCCACATTCTTAAAACTTGGTTAATATATGCCAATTTCATGTACCAAAATGTACACAGTGCCAAATCCCCATATTTAAATGCTTGTATATTTAAGTAAAACTTACACAAATAGCTACCTTTTTATAGGTTCTAACAATTTATAGCTACAAGTTGCAAAATTACAATTCGTAATTGCTTTTGTTGTATTTCTGGTCATTTTCGCGTTTTCGAAATACAACGAAATACAAAATCGTTGTTGAGTAAAAAGCGGTTGTATTTAAGGAAATAAATATCTTCTTTCAAATTAAATGGTAATTAGTATTAATGCTTCCATGTCTCACGCAAAGCGTATGAGGTTCCAGAACATCACTGAAATATACTGAAATTAGATAAAACACAGTGAAATACACATAATCAATGGCAAAGAAAATTAAATATAAACAGAAATACACTGAAATATATTGAAATACACATAGTCAATGACAAAAATAATACACTGAAATATATTGTTTGCTAATACACTGAAATATACTAAAACATTTTATCAAACACTTGGTGGGCATAAAGCTTCACAACTCTCATCAATGGTGTTTCTACACCACCAACCTATTCTCTTGCTCCTAGATGATGCTACAATAGCATATTGCTATAATCAATACTATTCTTCATCACTCATAAGATAAACAACACCATATGATCAACAAACATAACAAGGATTTTCCTTTTCTTTCGGCCCATCCATGGAGATTTAGCAAATGAATTGTTATGAATGTAATCACCTGAATCTCCATTAATAGAACTGATAAGCTGCAGGATAAGCTTATGCCCAAGAATATCATAAACTTGTCATTGAACCACTTCAGATGGAACAAGCTCTAAAGCTCTCTTTTTGATAAGGACAACAGTGCCATTGATCTTTTTGTTTTCAAGTTTACTAAGTTGATGCCATTAATTAACTCTTTGTATATGAAGTCATATTGGCTGGAAATCATTTTTAATTATGATTTGAAAAAATGGAACAATTACCATGTATTTAGGGAGAGAGATAGTAATGCGGCATGTATTTAGGGATTATGGAGCAACACAATTAAATTATTTAAAAAAAGTGGGTAGCTATGAAATGTAAATTTTGACTAATATAGCTACTAAACTTAAATATTAAAAAAGGTAGTTACTCTCCATAATTAAGTCTTAGGGATAGCTATGACAAGTAAACTTTACTATATTTAAACTAGATCTTATTTTCTCTGAAATTTGGGCCGTGGGTCAATTGAAAAATGGGAAGAAGCTTGGGCTTCACATGATTAGTTTGCTTTGCTTTCATTTTATTGGCGGTTGATAGGCAAAATTTTAGGTTCGTATATTTGTGTGTGTTTGCTTTTACTCGCTTTCAATCTCGTGTATTCATTTCTCGGGTGGGATGTCCCGGAAGAAAAATATAATGTAAAAATGGTGGCCTCTCGTGGAGAAGACCCCGGGATGTCGGGGATAGCTTAGAATAGGAATAGGTTAGCATAGATTTATTTTATCGCAGTTTTCTTTTATTTTGGGTTGTAATAATTTGGACTTTTCATTCTTGAGCTCTTCTCGTGTGTGTGCTTGTTTGTTTTGTGTGAGTTTATCTGATTGAGTTTCTATTTAAGCCAATACCAGTTAATTAAAGCGACCGTGCTAAAACCACAGGACTCGAGGGATGCCTCACACCTTCCCCTCGGTCAACAGAATTCCTTAACTGGAATCTCTGTCACTGATCAGTTTTAGAGTCAAACCTGTTCTTAAAAGGGATAACTATTTTAAAGGTGACTTGACACACCGAAACCCATTGTCAAGTGGCGACTCTTGTTATTTCTGAAATAATTCCTTTTGAAACACATTTTGGTCACTTTCGATTTGAAAACCCTTTTGAACTTAACAAATATATAAATCATTTTTGAGGGAAAAAGGGGTGTGACAATTAATTATCAAAATCATTTATGATAACTTTAGATTACTTATTAAGTTTTCTTCGGCTTTCAGCTGTCAGGGTTTGGTTAGCTCTATTTCATTTCTATTGCTTCCTTTCTCTCAATTGAATTGGCATACATTTCGTTTTATAATTAATTTCCCCTCAAATAATAACTGGATTTAATTATTTCCTATACTTGTTTTTTTTGTAATTCAAATAATTTCAAATGTCTTTTAGTCCGTGAGAGTGTAAAGTAACATCCATACTATATTGATCTGATGTGTAAGAAATCTAAAATACCATTTTCGTTTATATTTAGTCTTTTCAATGGCTATTTCCGTATCTCCTTTCATGTACCTTCTCTATTCCTCCATTCAAATACAACCCACTTTTTCCTTTTTTATCATTTTCTTTTGAGGTGTAAAGATTATAAAAAAATCAAGTAGAAGGATATTACAACTATATAATTTAAAGGGGATCTGAAATGACACGTTAAATTTAGAGAAGTCTTAGAGTATCTTGGCAAGAATCTATCATGTAGTGTACACCCATACCCTAATTAAGGAGAAATGTTAGCCACAATACGCTAAAACTAAAGTAGTTGTTCGTCTGCCAAATGATAAAGCTTGAGAAGCCTATATCATAGGAGCCAATTCATGCAATATTTTAGGCCAACACAAATAAGAGAATTACATTTTATGTTCTGTAAAATTAATAAAATTTTGGCTACTGTATATCATCATATCCATTGCCAGCTTATAGCCCTCTGGATTCGACAATTTCATTTTCACATTTAACAAACATACGTTTTGCACCTATTTACACATCCATGAATACATGCGTTACATGGAAAATTTAAAATAAATAATTACAAGTAATACGTAGTCAGAGGCGGATACAAAGTGTAAGAGTGTATATATATAAGTTCTTTTGAATCCAATAATTTTGGATCGACTACATGTATGTATTAAGTAGGCGTTTGGCCATGCCATGGTTTGAAACCATGGTTTCAAACCAGCGTTTGGACATGCGTTTGAAACCATAGTTTTAACTTTTAAAATATAAAATTTAACCCATAAGTTTATATTTTGTAAAAAAGACCCATAAGTTGGTAGATATTTTTAACAATTACCCCATCAATCATTTACCAATCTCATTAACTTGCACCAAATTTATTTATATCTACCAACCTTTTAATTTTGTAAGAAAAGACCCATAGTTTAATTTTATTTATTGAACTAAAATTTGATCAATTGATGTTGTATTTTTAGAAAGGTCCTTCTAGTCTTAATTGTGAGCCGGTTGTTATGAATTAGCGTATTAATTTTGTTATGAACTATGACTTGCTTATTTGGTAAGATTGTATAAGAATTGAGAATATTTTGATAGTTTTCACAACTTGTGGGTTTTTATGTCTACAAGAGAAAATACTTCTTAAAATATCTAAATTGCATGTCCAAACATGATTTCAAATCATGTCCAAACAGGGCCTAAGAAATCAACTAGATAAATATAAATAATTAATTTTGAACTCAATAAATTAAATCAAATAAGTTAATTATGTGGTAGAAATTTCGAACTCGAATGCATAAAATTTAAATCATGAATTTACCAATGTACGTGCTTACTCTCTCTCTCTATATAAATATACATATATATGAAATATTGAATAAACTTACGATATTTCATATACGTTAAAATCTCGTTTGGAAATAAATACTCAGGTTTGAAGGTTTCCTGAAAGAGTTCAAAAATTTGAAAAGAGAAACAAAATCGGAATAACAAATTCAAAAGTCTGATGAAAGAAATAAAATTGCAAAAATAAATTAGTTAACAAATAAGTGTTCTCTTCGATTGAAAATAAATACTACTCCCACTGTCTCAATTTATGTGATATTTTTTGTTTCCTGGGGTTCAAACTGCATGAACTGTGACCAACATTTTAAGATGTAATTTTTCACCAAATTGATATGAGAAAAGTTGTAACTTATAGTACTTATCATGTAGTTTTCAAATATATAAATTTTAATCTTAAATATTGAGTTTGTCTAATCTAATTTAGATTCAAAATTTAATCAAATTGATTCCCGAAAAGCACAAAGTGTCACATAAATTGAGACGGAGAAAATAACGCAGCAGTAAGTTTTTACCAATTAATAATTGGTTAGCAGTTTTGACACTTTTTGGTTTTTGGCTAGCACACAAGATTGCATCAAAACAACTAGCTGAGCCATTCTCCCTCTAGCATTTAGCCTTAATATTTATTTTCATGTTTTAGTACTGTACTTGGTTTTTCGATTAGCTCCTTTAAGCTTAATACCTAGATGGACCTTTAAACTTGACATGTTTTGTAAGATAGGCATATAAACTTATAAGGTGACCAGATAGACACTTAAACTTACTCAAAGTGTATTTTTCAAGTTTTTCAGTTGTTTTGAAAACAAAAACTATATTTTTCAAACACTCACAATTTTCATGACCAAACAAGCCCTAAATATATCACAAAATATTTTTTTTTAAAATGCAAAAATAAGGCAAATGCATATACATGAGACTATAAATGTGCACTTAAACCAATAAATACTCGCTAATCGCAATTTTGCAGCTTTCAATTAACTCGGTTTTTTTTTACACTTGAATAATTAAAAAACAATAACTTTAACCAATAAAAATCCTTAAAAAAAGAAATTTCAAATTAAGATTTTTTTTTTTTTTAAGGATTTTCTTCTCGGCTTTACAGTTTTCTTAATTTGAAATTTCTTTTACACTTGAAATACTGAACTTAGAAATTTCTTAATTTGAAATTTCTTTTTTTTTAAGGATTTTTATTGGTTAAAGTTATTGTTTTTTAATTATTCAAGTGTAAAAAAAAAAACCGAGTTAATTGAAAGCTGCAAAATTGCAATTAGCGAGTATTTATTGGTTTAAGTGCACATTTATAGTCTCATGTATATGCGTTTGCCTTATTTTTGCATTTTTTTTTTAAAAAATTGTGATATATTTAGGGCTTGTTTGGCCATGAAAATTGTGAGTGTTTGAAAAATATAGTTTTTGTTTTCAAAACAACTGAAAAACTTGAAAAATACACTTTGAGTAAGTTTAAGTGTCTATCTGGTCACCTTATAAGTTTATATGCCTATCTTACAAAACATGTCAAGTTTAAGGGTCCATCTAGGTATTAAGCCGCTCCTTTATGAGGCTGTGAAAATAGTACTCCGTCTCAAAAAGATT
Organism: Lycium barbarum; assembly: GCF_019175385.1. Taxonomy (NCBI): domain Eukaryota; kingdom Viridiplantae; phylum Streptophyta; class Magnoliopsida; order Solanales; family Solanaceae; genus Lycium; species Lycium barbarum. Next base: position 120,886,962 of record NC_083343.1, on the reverse strand, counting down.
GTCTTAAAGCCCGTTTGGATGGATTTAAAATAAGCAGCTTATAAGCTGGAAACAGCTTATAAGCCCAAAAAAAATAAGTTGGGGTAGACTAATTTTTTTTTTTTTGGGCTTATAAGCTGTTTTCAACTTATAAGCTACTTTAGATAAGCTAAGCCAAATGAGCCCAATTATTTTTTTGAGCTTTTTTGATGCACAAAATAGCTTTAAGCTGGTCTGTCAAACACTCAAAAAAGCTGAAAACAACTTATAAGCAACTTATAAGCCAATCCAAACGGGCTCTTAATTTAATTTGATATGGAGTTTAAGAAATAAAAGAAGACTTTTGAAATAGGTGGTCCAAAATAAGCCTTAGATATTTGGGTAGCTATAAATCATTTTATAAAGTTAAATTATTTCTAAATATAAAAATGTGTCAATCTTTTTTGAACAAACTAATAAGGAAAGTAAGACAATCTTTTGAGACGGAGGGAGTAATATAAAGGCTACGTGTAACTATGTCGAACCCCTAAGCTTTAAATATACAAAGAACGGAAAAGGGTCAAATATACCCCTGTACTATTGAAAAAGAGCTAAATATACCTCTTTATAATTTGGGTCTAAATATACCTCACCTGTTATACTTTCGGTTTAAATATATTCCTATTCCGTTAAGTTATCCAAAGTGAACATCTACTCACATGTGACATTGACATTTTTTGTGAGGTGGATGTCACGTGGCATGCCACCACACACTCTCAAATCCATTTTACCTTTCTCCCCTCACTTCTTCCACCACCATTGCATTATCCAATTTAAAGAATCAAATTTTTTTTTTTTTTTTTGGCTATGTATGCATCAATCCACAAATCCACAAAAATCCACAACTTAATCATGCTGATGGCTTACTTCTTGCATTTTGCTTAACAGATATCAAAATATTGATTTCTGAGAGCACCATGAATTACGAAGCTACTGTGAGAGCCGTGAACGGGTACTGAATTCATTCACGACTCATAACTACCAACCAAAACAACATGTGCAGAATTGCTTACTTACTAACCTTTGTAACACACAAAACCACATCCAAGATAAAAATTTGCTTTTCCAGAAAAATGAATCATAAATCGTTCCTGTATGTGCATTAATTCCCAAAAAGGTACATGTCAATAATTGCTTACTTATTAATTGACTTGGGATCCAGATTGGACAAGAAGCTGGTATATTATCGATTTTCGGTGACGAAAAGTGACGTCGTCGTCTGATAATTGACGAGTGGTTTGTTCTTGAGGAGGAGGAAACAGGGGAATCGGGGACGGGGGTCACTTTCTCCTTCCACCGGCGGCACTTCACCGTACCTCCGCCAAGACCACTTTGCCGGACAAAAACAGAGCACAATGCCAACCCATATTTGCAAAGGTGGTGGAAGAAGAAGGTGAGGGGAGAAGTAAAATGGGTTGGGTGTGAGGTGGCATACTACGTGACGTCCACCTCACCAAAAATGTCAATGCCACATGTGAGTAGATGTCCACTTTGAACAACTTAACGGAGCAGGGGTATGTTTGAACAAAAAATATAACGGGAGGGTATATTTGGACCCAAAATATAACGAGGAGTATATTTAGCCTTTTTCCGATAGTACAGGGGTATATTTGACCCTTTTTCCGTAAAAAGAAACAGAGCCTTTTTGTTGAAACAATTACTACCTGACTAAGAGCCCGTTTGGATTGGCTTATAAGCTGTTTTCAGTTTTTTTGAGTGTTTGGCTGGCCTTCTTAAAGTCATTTTGTGCTTAAAATAAGCTCAAAAAAATAATTGAGCACGTTTGACTTAACTTATCTAAAGCAGCTTATAAGTCAAAAAAAAGAAGTTGGTGTACCACCTTGTAGCTTCGGGCGAAGGTTTGACTCATAAGATGATAATATAATGGAACCAATATGGGTTATAGGAAGTGTTTTGAAAACTAATCAAGTCATAATAAATGTCTTTGGGCAAAGCAAAGTTGGAAGCCACTCTACGGGACATGTTTGCAAGTGAGTTTGTAGAAGGTCTTACTTCCAACGACCATAACCCCTTTATTAATTTAGAATTTGTGAAAACTTCCTAAATAAAATTTGTAGCCCTTTGAAATACCTTTCCAACGGTATATTATGGGGGTTGAAATACCTTTCCAACGGTATATTATGGGGGTCAAGGGGACATCTGTACAAAAGTTATGGCCATTTTACTGAAAGATTATAGAGCAGTCCGTTCACTGGTCATGTTATACGAACTTGTTATATGGCCCATATAACTTTATACGGACCGTATAACTCGTCCGTATTTCATGATACTTCAAATCGACGTTCTGTTTTCAGCCATGATAAAATATGGTCATATTATACGGACCGTATAATATGTCCATATAACTTCCGCCTCACTTTTGTATAAATTCATGCCTTTAGTTTTTTTATCTCATTATTCACAATTCCAAGCCCTAGCAACAATCCAAAACATCAAGGTAAGTCAATTCAAACCCTTCCAACTCAATTCTAACATATACTAATAATCTAAGCAAGAAATCATTGTTCCTAAACTAGGGTTTTCAAGAAAACCCATCTCAAGGTTCAAGAATTCAAGATTTTGGAAATCTTCTTCAAAGTTAAAATCTTTAATTCAAGTTTGGAGCATTACCAGGTATGTAGAGTTACTATCTACGTGTGGGAACATCATTGTTCTTCCCCACACCTCATAATCCATAAATTATGATTCTCTACTAAAACTAGGTTTTCTACACCATGTTCATGAGAACCCTAGGTCCATGTCCATGAATAGATTATGTATGAATTTGCTATTATTCTATCATTGTGTTCTTAATAACTCCATATATATATAACATAAGTAAAACATGATAAGTAGGGAGAGCATTTCATAAACGGACAACATGATATCACCACGTGGATACGTGGAGTCTGGTACCTCGCCGGACCAGCAGAGCCCATATATATATATATATATATATATATATATATATATATATATGTACCCATGCTCGTGCTCATGCTCATGTCTAGGTTTTCAGTTTCAGTTCTTATCATGTTATTCCATGTCCCATGTTATTTCTTTCACTTGCTTTACATACCAGTACATTCAATGTGCTGACGTCCCCTTTTTATTGCCCGGGGGCCTGCATTTCATAATGCAAGTACGGATTTACAGGACGACGCCTCTGCTCATTAGGATCTGCATGTACCAGCTTATTGGTGATGTTATATCCCGCATTTTGTACATTCGGATAATACAAGATAATTGCGGGAAATTAAGAGAAAGACTACGTTCTTGATCTTGTTTAGCACACAAGTTGTCTGTGAAAATATTGATGCGGAAATATTGAGAAAGGCTAAGGGCAAATTTGGAAATTTGAAAAATAAGTTTGACGAAAATTTGAGAAAATGCTGGACATATTTTTAGTCAACTTTGGAGGGGCATATCTCCTAGTATATGAGGATTTTTAAGGTGTTTGAAAAGCCTAAAATGAATTTCGTCGAGTCTAGTTTGTAATGCAACAAACCGCTCGTCGATAGGACGTCGGAGTAGAGAATTATAGACGTTACAAACTGACTGTCGCGCAGAAACAGTACCGCTACAGCACTGCTACAGTACTGTAGCTACAGTGAACCGACCCAAACTTATTATAAAAAGGGTCAAAACCCCCATTTTTCATCATAGAATGGTCCAAAATTTCCAGAAAATTCTGCACTCAAACGGGAGCTTAAATCTCACATAAAAGTGAAGATTTTGAGCAAAATTTCAAGCTACGAAATATGGATCGAGGTCCGGGCAACGCGTAGTCGCGGATATAATTTCGTTTGGTGTTGGAGTGGCTTGGGAACAAGAAAATGGTGAAGAGTTTGCTACCTTCATAAAAATAAGGTATAAATTATTGAATCTCTTTCTTTATCAAGTTTGGTTAAGGAATAATTGCAAGAATAGAGTTATAGTTTGTTGTGTTGATGTTGTTGAATTATGGAATGAGCCCGTGTAGTGTATTGTGTAGAAGTGATGAACTAATTTCACTTAGTATTTTAATTATTGTTATAGTGGATTCTATGATGTAAAATGAGGATTTAGTGGCCTGAAACGGAGTGAAAATCGTTTGTGGATTATTGAATAAGTTAATGGATATTAGTATGATTCCTTATAATTGTATGAGTGAATTTGTAATGTGTGGATTGTGGATATAACTCATGAATTTGGAAGCAAGAAATATGTTTGGAAGATTGTAAGTTGGGTTGTTGGGATTGAATTGAATATAAGAAAAATGTTGTTGAATTGTGTGACAAGAGTTGCTAAAGTTATGATGTATTTCGAAATAATTGCGAAGTTGGAAGATATGATTGTTGGTATCGTTATTGATAAATTGGCCGAGTTACATTCTCGGATTTGTTGTGGTATTTTTGGCCGAGTTGAATTCTCGGGGATGCTATATGTATAGGGGAGATGCTGCCCAAATTTTTGTAGACAAGTATTGGTTAAGATTGAACTTTTAAACCTTATGATTTATATTTGGTAAATGTGACCAAATGTAGATTTTGGACGAAACGGGATTTGAATTTGGAGAGGCGTAAGGAGCGAATAAGGTATGTAAAGCTTTACCTTTCCTTCTCTTGGCATGTCCTAGGTATGATAGACTTTGATACGAGCCTCGGGGACGACTCTACTCTCCGGAATCTACGTTCGAATTTGCCCCTTTTTCATTCAGTAGAATTGAATTGAATATGTTATGAATAGTTAGAAAAGGTGCCTAAATGTCTAGAACTTTCACAAATAGGACCCGACTACCTTAGAACTCTCAGGGGTAACGTTATGAAGTGTAACATATGTAAATTATGTGCGCCACCTCATTTGACCCGAGGTGGGCCCACTTTCCCGGATTTTTTTGATTTGTTCCGTTTGACTTATTTTGGAATAAAATTCAAAGGAAAACTCTTGGTTACTCTTCTAACTACTATATGACATTCGTTTGACTCATTTTGTTAGGTCCCATAATATATTTTGAAACATGAAAATGATTTCAGAAAGCTTATTTTGACATATGCTATTGGGATATCTGAAAGGCATACGCTATGACTACCGTTCAATCTCTTTTATATGATTTGTCTTCTGAGTTATGCTATCGAGATTCTGTAAATGTTTATATTTTGATATGTTCAAACAATCCCAAAAGCTTTAATTTGATATAATCCCCCGCGACATCCGAAAGGTACGTGCTATGACTATCATCTGATTTCTTTCTTAAATGACCTGTCATTCGGATTATTCTGTCGAGTCTTTGTAAATATTTTATGATGCATAAGTTTCTCACTAGTCCACTCGTGGATGCCTCAATGCTTCCTTCACTGAGCCCGGGCCAGGATATGTTATCACGCGTATTCCACTGCATTGTTCGCCGTGCCTCGATGTGAGGGGGCAGGTATACGTGTACACGGGTTGTGGAGTATGCTATGCCATGTACACACATTCTGATATATGATGATATGATATGATATGGCCATCTGATATGTTTGATATGTGCACATTATGATCCGATATGATATGTTACGGAGCTATTCCCTACTCTGGAGTATGTTGTGTTGTGGCGCCAGTGACGGGGTGGCGACCACATTCTGTTCACCGTGTCCCATAATGGGGCTGGATATGGCATATGTTCTGACATGCATTGATATTTCTGTCCACCGCGTCCCTCACGGAAGGGCCGGGATCTGTTATACGCACACATACGATATACGATTTGTTTCTGGAAAGTAAGTTCTCTGGCATTCTGTACCCTATGTACTTTTTCTGACCTATGATATTGATATACATGATCTGTGTCTGGAAAATCAACATTCTGACATTCTGGATCCGTACTTCTTCTGACATATGACTTCGGCATATATGCTCTGCGTGTGGAAAACAAACCTTCTAGTACTCTCGATCAGTACCCCTTTTTTTTCTGACATATGATCTGCGTTCGAAAAATAAATGTTGGTACTTTGGATAGTGTACTTACTGTTTGTACTGTCTGTTTCGATTATGGTTTAGTTTTCTGTATTCCATGCTTTACATACTCAGTACATTTTTCGTACTGACCCCTCTTCTTCGGGGGCTGCGTTTCATGCCGCGCAGGTACACCCAGATGAGTTGAAGTTATTACAGAAGATGTTCCAGCGGAGTTGGCAGGCTCCATTTTCTCCCGGAGTGTTGCCGAGTCAGAGTTTGTATATGTATGTTATGAATTCTGGATTTATGCTAGAGACTTTGCAGACAGAGTCGTGGGTATTGGTTATCAGTCTGTAAGCGGCTCCATCAGCCGATATGTCATTCTGTGTTATGTAGTAAATTTTATATAATTACGGACTTTGCCTAAAATTGAGAACGATAAAAGATGGATTTCGAAAGCTTAATATGTATTTTACTTTTATCTGATTTTCAGCGTCTGAAGAAATTATGTGTGTAATAAGAATCTGTGGGTTCGCTCGGCTCCGGATATGGGGTCGGGTGCCCATCACACCCTAGTGGAATTGGGGTGTGACAGGTGAGCCTCATCTCATTCGGGGTTTAGGCATTGTCTTTCTTTATTTAGTTTTGCATCTAAAGGTATGCTGGGAGCCTTGTCCCAGCAAGTATGTTACGTGTTTCAGACTCATGTTAGAGGTTTCATAGACAAGACAAGTGTCATGTTAGACTTCGAGAGTTGGTTAGCCGGTTTGGCTCATTTATGATATTGTTCGCATTCATGACTTAATCAAGTACTTATGTTTAATATTATGACTTACTATGTTTTATAAAAGCTCATCATGCACTTCACGTTATATTTTCGCTCATGTATGCCTCACGATGATTCAGCAAGCCATGTGATTCGCTCGGTCACATGTAGTCAGGCACCGAGTGCCGTGTTACGCCCAGGCCATGGTTCGGGGCGTGACAATTGGGCTACCCCAACTTTTTTTTTTAGCTTATTATAAGCTGCAAACAGCTTATAAGCTGCTTAAAATAAGCCCATCCAAACAGGCTCTAAGTAGTACACACGCTCTCTCCCTATCCTGATATATGCATATCTCGTTCAAACAAATATTTTTTAATATTTAATACTTCATTCGTCTCAATTTATATAACACTCTTTTATTTTTATTCAGTCCAAAAAAAAATGACACCTTCTATATTTAGTAACAATTCAATTTTATGAAATGATTTCTAATCGCACAAATTTTTATTGTTCATTTTAGATCATAAATTTTAAAAGTCTTTCTTTTGTTTCTTAAACTCCGTATCAAGTCAAACACCTTCATATAAAATGGGACAGAGAGAGTAATATTTAATCTTAATTTTTTATTTAATCCTAAATTTATAACCACAAAACTTCTGTCTTGTTTGAAATCACAAATACAAAAAAAAAAAAAAAAAAAAATTAAAATTTTATATCCAATCGAATGAAGACATATTAAATAGGCCAGAGGGATTTAATTGGTTGGAATGTTCACTTCAAATATGTGTTTTATTTTCAACCTAATTAAACAAGCAAGAATACAGATAAAGGCCTAGTATAAGTTTGAGCCAGTGGTTTTCTTACCATTAATAATTTGGGAACGTAAACCAGTTAGTCCACAGTTTTCTTCGAAACAATTACTTGAGATTGTACTTTAGCTTTGCAATTATTAGACTATTTGGTAAATGGAGAAAACGACAAGATCTATCTATAGTATTAAAAAGTTGCGTAAACTGTTTCTTGAAAAATGACAGGTACAATGGATGAAACTCTAAAAGACAAATTTAATAGGGATCCCTACAAAAGTACTGTAGCTTATGTTGACCATTTAGAATTACATTTCCATATTAGTTTGCTTATATATTACTGATACCATTTGATTGGACACGAAATCTAAAAAATAAAGAAAGACTTTTGAATATTGTGGTCCAAAATAAGTCAATGATATTTGTATGGTTATAGATCATCTCGTTAAGCGTAAAAGATAAAGTTTAAAATTAAATTATTACCAAATAAAAAAATGTATTATTCTTTTTGGAACAGACTAAAAAGGAAAGTGTATCATATAAATTGGAACAAAGTGTTATACATTGTGCAAGTGCAACACAACAAAATACCAAGGTCGCCACGGACCAATAAGTTTGAAGCTAGATAGTCAATAGATTAAAAAAAAAAAAACTAGAACAATTCGAAACTTTTCTAACAAAAATAGTTCTTAATATATAGAGTAAATAAATTATCAATATTAAGAAAACTAATTACCTCCGTCGAGTCTATGTATAACCACTATCAGACTCCACTTATTGAATTACATTGAATATGTTGTTGTTCTCGAATCTGTGATAACTTGAAGTGCAATTTGTAAGCCATACCATAAACAGATAAACTCATCAATTTTGCCATGTTATTTGAGCCAATTTGGAATGCCTTTCATGTACCACAAGGTTCAATTATCCTTGTTTTTGTGTTCGTCCAAGGTTAGAATTGCCTCCTTAAGTGCAACCTATAATTAAGCTCTTTTTAATATCTTAAGATATCAGATGTGATGATCACATAATTCAACGAGCAAATAGATTCTGGTGTTAAATTTTTACTATTATCTATTGTTGTTAAAAAGAATTTTTACGTATTTGGTTATGAATAGAATCAATTAAGCTTGAACATGAGGGGGCGTGCCGATAATATAATTAAGCTCATAAAAAGGTATCAATTTTGATTTCAGTGTCATCCATTATTACAAAGAATAGCATAAAAAAAAAAAGGGATCAACCCAGCACAAGAATAGGCATGATGATGATATAATTAAGTAAAAGGACAGCACGATGCACAAAGTACCCGCGTTAGCAGGGTTCGGGAAAGGGCCACACTCTGAGGGGTGTGATGTAGATAATCTACGTACCCAAATACAAGCATTAGTGGCTGCTTCCACACCTCGAACCCAAAGTAATACTTCCCCTATTCCAATTTATAATGTGGTGCCATTTGGATTTAGGAGAGTTAAACTTTTTAAATTTTGATCGTGAATTCAACTATGAAATCTTTAAGTTTTTTGAAATAAAATTACATATTTTAAAACTAGGTAAAAAGTACTATAGTTACAATAATTGACGATTTAGAATATTTAAATGACATAAAAAGATAGTGATCAAAGAAAAATTCATTTGACTCTCGAAATCTGAATGGGGCCACATAAACTTATACGCAAAGTAATGTATGGAGTTCTTATTTTCCATCTTACAAATAACATGTATACAGTTACTGCATTTTATGACCACCATATTCCAAGAAAAGGACTAACACGAACGACGTCTGGTAGTTGCATATCATTTGATCCATTTTTTAATCAGAATGCCAACATTTTTAGAAGTAGAGGAATCAGTTTGGATTAAATAATATATACCTGGAGGGAAATGTTTCATCATGCACAATTATTATGTAGCTTGAGGAGAACTAGGGTTTTGTAATCTTTCTAGGCCTCAATCATGGTAGTCATTGTTGACTATTAAAGTGTCTAGTGATCCTTTAATTTAAATTTTGAACTTTTGCAACTAGAAAAATTGGTGATTGTTCAGATATAAACTGATTATAGAAAGCACAATTGTCTTAAATATTGGCTTTTGGTCTCCAAGGAGATAATTTCTATTAGCAATTTTGCATATGTAATATGAGAAAGTCCAATGGCCAAAGTATCGAAAATTAGGTTGTTGGCTGTTCCATAGTCTCCCTCCAACGAGATCTAACCTTAATCCCTTCAAAGATAACACAACACGAATTGCATTATTGATTCTCAAAATACAAGTTAGTATTCAAGATTTGTTAGGGTTTTCAAGAGGGCTTCACTACAGACAAAAATAACGCCCTTTTTTGTTTAATAATCGTATGATATTCGAAATTCAATGGCATGACTAATCAAAATTCGCACTGTATAGGTCAGATCCATTAAAAAGGAAGCTCTTTACCAAATATTTCTCTATTCCTAGGACTCCAACTCGAGATTTATGATTAGCGATTGAGAGATTTCATCAATTCTGTCAGTCGGTTAAAAAACGATTATCCCATTTATTGAACAATTCTTATAATATATTGATTTCTAAAAATAATGAAGGAGGTATTGATAGAAAGTTCCTCCAATTAAATTGGAGACAACAAGAATTTAGTATAATGCTGAAAATTATGCAATTTGCACCATCATACAATCTTCTAACCTAACAAAATTAGATTCTTTTGGCTCTATTCACAAGATCTTTTATGTTAATTGGAGATTCTACCATTTTCCTCCCACAATAAGTCCATTGTTTTGACTAATTAGTTGTATTTCATTGATGGGAGCATCTTCAAGCAATCAAGCACTAATTTAAAGCTAATTTGCAGTGATGTGGGCCTTTAAAAATGAATAGTAACTCGAAGACTGTTCGATATACTTAACTATAAGTTGATCAAGGTTGATATTTGACCTAAGAAATTTGCTAGGATGTGACGGTTTAGCTAATAAGCATATATGATAGTTCCATACTTCCATAAATCTTAAGTTTGGGAATAAAGAAAATTAAAGAAAAAGTTAAATAGAAACATAAAAAGAGCCTGTTGGCCACTATTTGATCCTATCTTTAAGTAATAGCCACTTTTATGGAGTTCCAAATTTCACCCGTAAAACTTCGTGATAATATCCTAAAATTTCATTTGTGGAATTGAAATTTGAAATCCATAATAGTGGCTAATTTTCACACTACAACATAATGCATGTATAGCTACGGAATTTTAGCTATGAATTCAAAAATTGTGGCTAATAGCTACAAAAATTTAAATTTCATGGCTATCTACAAATTCGTAAAATTTCTTAGCCACGAAAATTAAATTGACAAAGCTAATTCCTCTTTTTTGCTATAATTGCTAACAATCGTGGCAATAATTAGCTAAATTGCTACAACTTTATTGCTACAATAAAGTTTTGTAGCTGATCATAAGTTTTTGCCACACGATAGAAGCTAGCGTAGCAATAGTAACCTTTTAGCCACAATAAATTATTTGAAACTAAATGTCGTAGCTAAATAAATATTTTTGCTTCAAATTATAAACAAGTGTGGCAATAGTTAAATGATATAGCTACAAAGTTTTTGGTATAATAAAATTTCGTAGCTAATCATTAGTTTTTGCCACAAATTGAAATTTGTTATAGCAATAGTAACCTTTTAGCCACAGAAAGTTATTTTAAACAAAATATTGTAGCTAAATAAATATTGTTTGCTTCGAGTACTAACATCCGTGGCAATAGTCTACTAATAGCTACAATAGTTTGTCATGAAGAAATTAAATAGCCACAGGGTCATTGTTGTGCTAAAATTTTCGTAGCTAATCATTATTTTTTACCACGAGTTAAAGTTTATTATAGCAATAATAATCTTTTAGCCACACTAAAATATTCAAAACAAAATCTAGTGGCTAAATGAATATTTTTTCTTCAAGTTATATTTGAGATAAAAGTGAAAATAGTTTGCTTAATAATTACAATTATTAGTCATGACAAAATGAATAACCATAAATTTAGAGTGTCAGCGACAATAAACTTCATAGTTAACCATAAGTTTTATATACACATGAGGCTCTCATTGAAATACTAGTATTTTAACCAAAATTTTGTAGCTACAAAAGATAAATATTTTTGCATCGGTTACGAAAATCATGATGAGAATTGGTCTAACAGTATTACTTTTATTTTATTTTATTATTTTCATATAAGAGCTTAGAGTAATTTCTTATATTAATCACTTATTGTGAAAAAAAGTATTCAAATTGAAGACTTTAATAGTTGCAGAGATGTTATGTTAAGTATTTATAGCAATTTCGCATATCTAATTTAATTTTTTATAAGTGCTCATATATTGAAGAACTTTGCGGTAGTTTTGGTATATCAAATTTTGATAAATATAATAATAATTTTATCGATAATAACCGTTCATAGCTACAAAGCCACAAAACAATGATAAATTTATGATTGCGCCACTAAATTAAAAAGAGTATATTAAAATAATAAATTTTTGATGAAAATGAAATTTGTTGATGGTTTTTGCCCTAGATTATGCAAAAAAATTTAAGACAGAATCTTTATATCTAACATTATTAATCATATTTAATTTTATATAGTGTTCTTTTATTAAGTCATACTAAGAATTAAGAATTTAATATGGTTGATATCTAAGTCATAGTAAAACTAATTATATCATAAGTCTTATTAAATAAGTATGTAAGCTCGAATTATAATTTTAAAAAACAGGAAATTGTATCTATTTAATAACAATAATCTTTTACCAATTACATAATTAGCTATCATAAATTAAATTAAGAATCTAAAAAAATGATAATTTAATATGATTTTTATAATGAATACTCTTGTATTTCTTGTGACTATTATTTGATAGTTTATAACACTTTTTCAATATTTATTTCAAAAAAGTAAATAATTTAACATGGTTAATAGATGAGCGTATAAGAAAACTAACTAGTATATCATAATTCATATTAAATAAAATATTGTTTGTAAGTTTCAAATACAATTTGGTCAAACTTGTAATTATATTTAATTAAATCTGAATATTTGATTATAAAAGAGACTTAAACAACTATGTGGATGTATTTGTCTACATTAATCGGTAATTATATTGATTTTAAATTAGTATAAAAGTTATCCATGCTATGATATAATGTTGTTTTAATAATTGTCATCAATTTAACTAAACAACATAAAATAAGAATTCAATAAAATTAAAATAAGGGAGTATATAACAAAATCAACAATACAGAGGATGAAAAAAGCTATAAAGGAATTCATATTTTAGAATAATACGGTTGATATCTAAGAAATAGTAAAACTAATAATATTATAAGTCTTATTAATTAAGTATCAGTTGTAAGCTCCACTTTGGAAAATAATAAATTATATCTAATTCGTAACAATAATCTGTTACCAATTACACTATGATGGTCATCGATCATATTAATTATCATAAATTAAATTATACAGTGAATCTAACAAATGAAAACTTAATATAATTTTTGTAATGAATAATCTTTTATTTTGACCAAAAAAAATAATAATATTTTTTTTATTGTGACAATTATTTGGTAGTTTATACTAACACTTTTTAAATATTTTAAGATTTATTTTTAAAAAATAAATATTTAATATGATTAATATATGAGTGTATAAGAAATCTAATTAGTATGTCATAATTAATATTAAATAAAATATTGTTTGTAATTTTCAAATACAATTATATAACTTATAGTTATATTTAATTAAATCTGAATATCTGACTATAAAACAACTATATAACTTGTAGTTATATTTAATTAAATCTGAATATCTGACTATAAAACAGACTTAAACAACTATGTGCATGTATTTATCTACGTAGATTGGTAATTATATTCATTTTAAATTAGTATAAAAGTTATTCATGATTGATCTAATGTTATCTTAAAAATTATCAGAAATTTAACTAAACACTAGAAATTAAGAATTTAATAAAATTAAAATAGGAAAATATATAACAAAATCAACAACTTCATAGAGGATGAAAAAAGCTATAAAGGAATTCAAAATTTAGAATAATATTTATGTCATGCGTATAGTCGACTTTTTCTATTTACTTAGAGTAAAGTCTATAATATTTATCATTATTTCCACTAGGTAATTTTCTTTGTTATATAAGTTAGTTTTATTATAGAATTTGTATATAAAGAAGTAATTAAAGAAAGATAAAAAAATATACATATAATAATATGTGAAGAAAACACAAATTAATAATTTAATATGGTTGATATCTAAGTCCATAGGAAAACTAATTATAATATAATTCTTATTAAATAAGTATTAGATGAAAGTTCCAATTAATTTTACAAAGATAATAAAATTATATCTAATTAATAACAACTAGAGTCGTTTACCAATTGCATTGTGATGGTCATGTATTATCTTATTAATTTCATAAATGAAATTATATACTGAATCTAACAAAGTTATAACACTTTTTTGATATTATTATGATTTAATTTTTAAAAAGTAAATAATTTAATATGATTAATATATGAGCGTTTAAGAAAACTAACTAGTATATCGTAATTTATATGAAATAGTTGTTTTAAATTTCAAATACAATTTACATAAACTTGTAAAATATTTAATTAAATTTGAATATTGGACTAAAAAATAATTTTAAAAGAATACATATTTTGGAATAATATTTATTCCAAATAAAAAGTTGACTTTTTTCATGTATTTAAAGTAAATCAAATATCAATTATTATTACTTTGCATTAGGTAATTTTCTATGTTATATACTTCCGTTACTTTATAGTAGTTAGTAGCAGCAGCGCAAATTAAAGGCCAATTGGCCGAATAGAAAACTCAAACCTAAATCCCTCCCTAGCCGCATACCCTTTCCCACTTTCCCAAACCCTTCTTCAACAATTGGCTTCTCTTTTCACTTGATAAAAGCATATCAATCGAAGCCCTAGATCCCCAATGGCCGCTAGTTCGTAAGAATTTATGGGTTTAAGTCCCGAAAAGTGAACAATGAAAAGGATAAAAATGGAGCAAGAGAGAATCCATCGCTTTTATATTCAAAGTATGCTCATATTTTTATATTTTAAGATTTTTGGATATCAATTTACACCTATTTGACTTGAGTTTTTGAGTTCTGACTTATTCCAATAATTTTGTTAATATTGTGCCTTATTTTTTATTAGTAGTGAGTGAGATTTTGAAGATTTTAAAGTTGTAATAATGCTGGAAGGAGCCATAGCTTGTCGATTGCAACAACAAAGCGACATTATGGGGAGAAGATCTTTTTAAGAAGTTTAAAAAGTCTACAGGTTTGTTTACTTTTTTTGTTGCTTTACATTTTTTCTCTGTTAAATTTGTTACTAATAGATTTATCTAAGACTTGTTTTGCGCTTGAATTCTATGTCCACACAAATATAATTAGTTGTTTATGTTTTTTAGTGCTAAAATAATTTATCATTATTAACAGGTAGATTTGTGGAATGAGAGCATATAAGTGACAAACTAAGACAAATGTTGATCAAGCTAAGGTGCAGTTGAAGACCGTGGAAGGAGAGAAAGGGGAAGATTATACAGCTTTGGACTCAAACAAGATGGTGTCATACAAAAATTATGTATTATGACTATTTTGAAATTGAAAAATATAATTATCAGTAACTTTTTTTTAGATCAAGTACAATTATCTGTAAGTTGAAACGTGTTTTGGAATAAAAAAATGAATTTGTTTATAAAATTCTTGTTACCAACAATGCTTGTGGAAAATTTAATTTGTAATCAAGGAATTGTTGAACATGTAGCTGGATATATATAATTGCCCTATAAAATTATTTCACTTTCCGTAGCAAATGAAGAACCATTTTAGCTATAATTTTATATATTTCATGGCTAATAATATAGATTCTTAGCTACAATATAAAAATATTTGTGGCAAATACTTCAAATCATAGCTATGAATTTCTTGATTCGTAACTAAATATGAGTACTATTGCCACGAGACTAGACTGTACAAATAGCCACAAATTTTGCATTTACGTGGAAAATAAATTAAATATTTTACTACAATGTAATACCTTGTGGCTATAATATGAAGATAGCTACAAATTTTATTTGTCGTGGCAAAAGAATAAAATCACTTGCTATAAGTATATTTTTTTGTGGCAGAAGCTCTTTACCGTTATAGCTACAACACAAAAAAATTCTGTAGCAATAAGTAATAGTCCTTAGCCACGGACCATGTAAAGTTTGTAGCTAACTTTTAGCTACGCTACATTTTGCTACGAATGCTACGGAACAAAAAATTGTGGCTAGAGTGTTTAGCCACGGAAATTTTTATAATTAGCTACAATGTACTTCGTAGCTATAGATACACAATGTTGTAGTGTCAGCTACTGGGGCCAAAAAGTAAACCGTGGTTATTTGTGAATTTTACCAAGAGGAGATTGAGCTCGCTACTGTTGACGTGACCTTAATACTACTAAAAAATCTCTATTTTCCCAGTGAAAAATGTTCAGTGTTTATTTCTCACTGAATGTCGGTGGGAAATATTTAACTAGAAGTGTTTCATACAGAAAAAACAGGAAATCTCCCACCGTTTCAATGGGAACGTATTTCCCGCCATGCTTTTTTCCAGTGATCTGGTTCGGTGGAAATGAGGGCGGAAAATCATGCTTATAGCACAAATTTCTCACCGAATGTCGGTGGGAAAAACCTCTATTTCTAGTGATGTAAGATTTGACTGGGTCATTTGCACAAATGTCCCTATTTCAGGGTGTTCTTTAATTTCACAAATGTCCCTATTTCGGGGTGTTCTTTAATTTTACCCTTCAACACTTTTTGCATGACATAGGTTTAGATTTCGCTCGGCATAAGTTTATATTTCGTTCCCACAAGTTATGCCGGACACCGCAAAACTTTCAAAACTCAACATAAAAATGGCCAGAACACATCAAACTCCACAATAACAAGCACGAAAAAGGATAAAGAACATATGCCCCAAAAGGCATAACTCCAGTTTCTGAACATTACAATAAATTCTGAAAATACAACACAACTTATGCCGCATAACTTAATTTCTACAGATCTACTTATGCCGAGCGCAATAAAGATTCATTTTCCGAAAATAAATGTTACAGAATTTATGCGAGCGAAGCAGGTCTGAATATTTTCATTAAATGAGCAACAAACAACAAAATTAAAGACCAGTGTGTTTGAAGGCGAGTGCAAAAAATTCATTTTGACTTAGATGTCCAATTCGTGTATCCGATATTCCGATATGAAAGTCAAACTTTGGCAAACCCATTTTCCCGATAGTTGTAATTTTCCGTATTTATTATGTTGTTCTAAGTTTCACAATTTGTAGTTTCTCGGTCCATATGTTACTCTAGCAATGTCTCAAATTCTATTACACGATATCAAATCCTTAACCACCATTGTAAGGCATGTAACACTCTCAACAAATGTTACTAGCAAAATATGACATTTAAATTCACTTTTGATAATGAAAAAAATACTTGAATTTAAATGTACATTTTGTATGTGTAATTCATCCTTTTTAAGTAGCATGTGAATCCATGTGTTAGTTTCTTAGCTAATCTCATGCATAGCATTATCACCATCATCATCAAATTAACAAATCGTATAAGCCTAGCATTAATGAGCCAATAGTTTTGTTGCAAATAATATGGGTAGTCCATGGTTTTCTAATTAATCCCAATTATTTATAGTATTGATTAGCTGCAAATTTTCTAGTCTGGGTGAATGGTTTTATAAATAATAATAAAAAATTGTGGTTCAATGGAAGAAACTCTAAAAGACAAACTCCATGACGCTAGTGTAAGTAAGTTAGAATTCACTCCAAGAAAAAAGATATTTGACAACAATTTTTTTTTATTGCCATAAATTGATTATTGTTACAAAAAGTACTTTTGGCAACCAAAAAAAAAAATTGTTGCATAAACTTTTCCCAACGGCTGTTATTGCAACGACATGTAACAATTTGTTGCCAAAAATACTTTTTGCAACAATAATCAATACTATGGCAATAAAAAAGTTCATTTGCCAACAATAAAACTAAGTTGTTACCAAATATTAAATTTTGTGTTCCCATTTCTATACTTTCTTGTAGTGATTCCATTTGGAAGTTTGATTACAGATAGTAATAAATATATAGTGTTGCTTTTAAACTTAAGTAAGTCATTCTCAAGTGGATTTTTATCACTATTTGAATTTCGTTCTACATCAGCATGTCAGTATTGAGAGAGTACTCTACTCCCTCCGTCTCAAAACGCCCCTTAAAAACATTAATTAGGAGGGGTGCTTGATTATTTTACTCTTATTTATGTGATATAATCTTTTTACATTGAATATTTACTCTATTAATCAAGTGTCACAATTGAGGTGTTTGTAATCTTCAATAACAGCTACTATTAAGGGTAAAATGGAAAAATGATAATTTATATTGTCTTGAACTTCTAAAATGACAAGTATTTTGAGACATGTATTTTTAGTAAGGACGACAAATATTTTGAGACGGATGGAGTATTTAAGAGTTTAAAATTTCTCCTAATTCAACTTGTATTAATCGTCCAATTACCTTAACCAGTGGCGGAGCCAGGATTTATGTCAAGGGGGTTCAAAAATATAAAGAAGCCATAAATGAAGAAGCTAAGGGGGTTCAACGTCTACTATATATACATAAAAAATAATTTTCACCTTATATATACAGTGTAATTTTTCGCCGAAGGGGGTTCGGATGAACCCCCTCGGCTCTATCTACATCCGCCACTGACCTTAACTCCTTAAGTATGCGTTAAACGTGCATAATGCGGGGGAATGAATTTCTTGGGTAGAATTACACGACTAATAAATTCCAAGCTGTTTATAAGAATTATATCTCAAATATAATTCCTAGATAAAACGAGAAGATAACTCAAAGAAGATATACCATCCGATATGGTGCTTATCTTATTAAGTCACGGATGAAATCAACCTATTTAAATATTTAAACTAAGTTTCAACTTCCATTATAGAGAGGAAACCCATGCACACTTAGTTTGTATATATATGTACACACAAGTACGGAACAGATCATTTGTTGATTTTGTTTCTCTTTGTGGACTTACTACTAGGGTTTGATTAGCTTTATAGGCCTTAATAGTAATAGTGAAATACAAAAGTGTCTAGTCTAGACAGTCTAGTGGTCCATGAAAAATGGCAAATATACAAAGTACGATGATTGTTTAGGTATAGACTGATTAATGATTATAGAAAGCATATCGTAGTTGTCTTAATTATAGGTTTATGGTTTCCTATGACACAATTTCTATTTGAACAAGTATTTTAGGAAATCCAATGGCCAACCACCTATGATCTTTCAAGAAATTAAGTTAAAGATGCAAAAGTGTTGAAAATTAGATTAGGTTGTTGGTTGTTCCATAGTCTCACTGCAATGAAATCTATATACCATATATAATCGCTTAAAAAATAACACAATTTGATTGCATTTGATTCTCAAAACACAATAAAAGATGACAAGTTAGCATTCAAGATTGAAATTAAAACTCTCTTTTTCCTCATCAAATTAAAAGACTTCACTAAAGACAAAAAGAAACTTCCGGATGGCGTTATAATGAATGTCCAAAAATAATGGATCCATAGTTCCTCCTAGTTTTAGAGACAACAAGGGTTTAGTGTAATGCTGAAATAATTATCATGCGATCTTCTTATCTACCAAAATCAGATTCTTTTGGCTTCATTCACAAGATTTTTGGTTCCTCCAAGTTCCAACAATATGTCCAGAATTTTAACTTCAAAGTTGTACGTACTTCACTGATGAGAACATCGATCTTCCAGCAATCACATAATAATATTTTTTTCTATAATTAATTATGATGTCCGGGTCAATTTGCGTGCACCTTGACTGGTTTCACAGAGTATAGACTTGCTACTTCTCACCAGCACATACATCAAGTAATAACTTTTATCTTTATTTAAACAAGTAATAACTCTATCCGCCAATACTTGAACAAATGAGATATTCACCTAGTATTTCTACCTCCACTAAAATTTGAACATGAGACCTTATAAATCTCAACCTGCTTCACTAACCATCAGCCCACACACTTAAATTCATGTAATACTAATATAACAATAGATTGCACTATGGGGAGTTTTAATGTAAAGGTTCAAGCTTTAACGATCCGTATTGTGTTGTGAATATAATTTAAAGAAAAAATGCATCTAAGAAAGTAATTTCTAGAGTATAAATACTTGAAGAAGAAAAAAAAGTAAGATGTAAAAAGGATAATGGCGAGGACAAATTTAATCGTAAATTTTAACGGAAGGTATATAATATTAATTTCTGAAAATATGCCTTTCCCCATAAGCTAATCTCTTTATTTAAGAATTTATTTTTATAACACCACGCACCCTTGACATACTTCTCTGACGAATCTTAGCAAAGTAAAAAATTATTTAAAGAAAGAGATTACTATATTCTTCAAGGAGGTCATTATGGAAACATAGCTGGACCATATATATTTCCGTACAAACACGGAGTATGAAATTGTAGAATCCAGAGACCATAAGCTGGCAGTGGATATGATGAGATATAGCAGAAATTATTATTTTACCTATTACTTATTTTTCTTGTATATATTGTATTGACTTAAAATCTTGCATGCATATTGGCTTCTCCTTAGGGTCGGCTTACACTGCAACTGCAACATACCTTAGGCATAAACTTTCACTCAATATATCATGTAATATTATCTTCCTGCTTCTCACAATCCTTGGCAAAAAAGAAAAGAAATATCAAAGATGAGTTTCACATACATGATACAACAAAAAAGAGGAGTCCGGAGCCTAAAGGGTATAAAAATACACGGTATTTACCAAAAGGGGATGACAAAAAATTTATATACCAAAAGGGGTATATCGTGGGCTGATCCACGATATACCCCAAAAAAATTTCGGCTGTCAGACGCAAATCAATGAAAAATTAAAAAAAAAATAATTAAAATTGTATAACGTGGACATCACCACGTTATACAATATATATTGTATAACGTGGAGCAGCCCATGTTATACAAAAATATTTTGTATAACGTGGGCTGCTCCACGTTATGCAATATATATTGTATAACGTGGTGATGTCCACGTTATACATTCATATATTTGTGAAATGTACTGTGCATTGTAATTCCACCACAAATATTTTGTATAACGTGATGTCCAAGTTTTATGGTAATTCACTTTCAAATCTCACTCAGGGTAATTACCCTTAGGTGATACACTCATTTGATTAGTTTGAATTTGTATCACCTAAGGGTAATTTATCGCAAAGTTCTTTATTTTATGGTTCGAGAAGTCTCCGGTTTAAAGATCATCATATTTTTCAACGGTTAGTGTGGTGGCAGAAAATAGATGCAACATTGCAATATTAGGTTCATGTGAACCGAATACTTTCGATACGAAATATAAATTTATGTGTAAAAAGCAACTAAAATTACAACAAATAAAAGGTCTAAACCCATAATTTTAAAACTATCTGAGTTTAATCCTAACGATCTTAAACGTTAAAACTATAAAACTTAAATCCTGAATCCGTCTATCTGTGGTGGATCTCTTGCTTGTATTTAGTTGCAAAGATACAAAGCTCCAATATATGCAAATCAAAATTCTCAACCCCATCGTGAGCTTTGAAAGTGAATTACCATAAAACTTTGAAAGTGAATTCTCAAATACAAAGCTCCAATATATGTAATTACCCCGAGTGAGCTTTGAAAGTGAATTACCATAAAACTTGGACATCACGTGGACATCACGTTATACAAAATATTTGTGGTGGAATTACAATGCACAGTACATTTCACAAATATATGAGTGTATAACGTGGACATCACCACGTTATACAATATATATTGCATAACGTGGAGCAGCCCACGTTATACAAAATATTTTTGTATAACGTGGGCTGCTCCACGTTATACAATATATATATTGTATAACGTGGAGCAGCCCACGTTATACAATTTTTATTTTTATTTTTTTTATTTTTCGTTGATTTGCGTCTGACAGCCGAAATTTTTTTTGGGGTATATCGTGGATCAGCCCACGATATACCCCTTTTGGTATATAAATTTTTTGTCATCCCCTTTTGGTAAATACCGTGTATTTTTATATCCTTTAGGCTCCGGACTCAAAAAAAGAGTATGAGTCACTTAAAAAAAAATTATCTTCCACACTTTTGTACATAAATTTCAGTTGAAAAATAGTTAAAAGTTTATGAGTAAAAACCATTATTTCACTACAAATAAATTCAAACAAGTTCACCAATATTTCAAAGCCCAGTTACTGGTGGCAAAACTTCAATTTGTAACTAATGACTTCAATCTTTGTAACGGCCGGTTAAAGAAATGAACCTTGAGCTTAACTCAAGCTCAAAAGCTAGCTCATGAAGGGAGAATTGTTCAAGACCATATAAGGAGACCAAATTTCCATCTGCCCACAAATGTGGGACACAACACCCCCTGCACGTTCAATATTGGACATCTGGAGCGTACATAATATAAGACGGGGGCCCCAACATCGGATGAAACAATGAATTGGGATGGATCTGACTCTGATACAATACAAGAATTCTAAAGTTATCAATAGATATACAAATTAATAGATGGTTTCATTTATATATACTAATGATATAAATAATCTTTATATTATCGTCAATGTTTTTAACTTATTGTAACAAATGATCTGTCTCATTTTTGTGCATAATGATCTTAACTATTTATTATGTAAAGTTATTTTAATCATTTTTTTAATCAAGTAATTTAATAGCATAAAAATTCTTATACACAATTAATATACTAGAAAAGTTATACTCGGAATGAAAGCTAGTGATATGACTTTGAGAATGGCTTTATCTGAGAAAAGGACAAAAGACGTCCTCCAACTTATTTGACATCCTGATATAAGGCCAAAAGTTTTAAGTCATTACAATTGGGCCTCAGAATGTTTTTTCTTCCAAAGGTTATTTTTTCCATTGAGAGGGCGTTATAGATACTACCGTATCTATTTACGTGTCATGTGTAGTAAGCGGTCGTTTGGTAGCTAGTTAAAGTTATGCATGTATTAATAATACATGAATTAGTTATTAGGGAATCTATGTATTATTTTGTGCACGTATTAGTTATGCAAGATTTAGTTATTCTTATATTAATGATTCCATCTTTTGCCCTGCATAAAATAATACATAAATTCCCGTATAACTTATATATGTATTAATTATGCGGATTTCTAAATTACAAACCAAACACCGTACTAATTTTATACATCGATAACTTATCTCATAACTAGCTACCAAATACAGTATTGCTTATGCAGGATTTTAATACGTGAATAACTTACTCCTAACTGGCTACCAAATATTGCTAAGTGTTTTCTTTTTCTCTTTTTAATGTTTTGTTCGGTTTGATGGGCAATTATTTCTACAGTAAATCTATGCATACAAATTAAAGGACCGGACATCTATGATGCCAGCTGCATCCTTTTTGGTCATGTAGAAATGTGGGTCAAACTTCTCAGACTGCAAAATTAAAATATACTCTGTTTTATATCGGAGTACCATATATGAAATCACGTAGCCCACAGATAAAATGAGCTCAAGGAGGCAGGACAAAGGAGTAGAGTTATATATTTATAGCCAGCAGTTGGAGTTCTAAATTGTGCACAAAAGATAGTAAGAAAGTCGTTGATGCTGAAAAAGGGGATGCAATTTTACTATCTCTTTATTCCATATTAGTGGTCAACGTTATTAAAAATATTTATCACAAAATAATTGTCATTTTCAGGATAGAATTAATTTTTTTTCCTCATTTTTCCCTTTATAATATTAGTTGTTCTTGAAAGTAAGCAATAATAATTACATAGCTTATAAATTATAAATTTAAAGAGTTCAAACAAGTGTTATTGGTGTGTTATTGGTTGATCTAATATAATACCTATATAGGGTTGGCTTAGCATTATTTATGAAGAGAGATGAAGGTAAATTGATAAAAAAAAAAAAAAAAAATTTTTTTAGTTTTCAAGGAGCGTGCAAAAGAAAAATGTGACAACTATTACGGGAAGGAGGGAGTAATGTTTAACTCATTTTACAATCTAAAAAGGAAGAATTGATCGTAGACATGAGTTCAACATTTGAGATGATTGTCCATTGAGTCTGGAGCCAAAATGGCATGTTTTTTGGAACTAATACCCCAAAATAGGATGCCTTTTTTTTTTTTTATATCAAAATGGGTATTTCGTTGGATAACCAACGAAATACCCGGAAGTAGCACTGTTCCAGTCCGGTATTTGTTGCATTTCGCTACACTTGTAGCGAAATGTAACAAATAATTTTTTAATTTTTTTTTTTTTTTTGTATTTTGTTTATTAAAAAACGAAATATGATTTTTTTTTTTGTATTTCGTTTATTAAAAAACGAAATATGAATTTTTATTTTTTTTGTATTTCGTTTATTAAAAAATGAAATATGGTTTTTTTTTTTTTTTTTTTTGTATTTCGTTTATTAAAAAACGAAATATGAATATATATATATATATATATATATATATATATATATATATATATATATATATATATATTTGTATTTCGTTTATTAAAAAACGAAATATGATTTTTTTTTTTTAATTTCGTTTATATAAAAACGAAATAGGAAAATATAAGTTTTTTTTTTTTGCATTTCGTTGGTATATGAACTTGGACATCGTCCGGTTATAACCACCGATAATTCAGGATCATTTACAAACATTTTACTCCTTAAGACGCGTTGCAGACGTTCATATTTTAGGGAAATTGGAAACCTTTGCCCTATTTCTGGACCACGGCTGTATCTAACCGAACCTGCTTCATACACAACTTCACCACCTCAAAATAAATACACTTTAACATGAGTTTCCGTCATCTTTTATGAAATATATGAGAGAAAAAATAAAAGTTGAAGGATATGAAACAGATAAGAGAAAAACAATAGATGAAAGATATGAGATGGATAAAAAAAAATTGAAAGACGAAGGATATTCCATAGGTAAAGATAGGACAATATTTATAAACGGAGAAAAGTAAAAAATTTCGCAAATTAAGTCACGAAATGTAAAAGATATTATTTTGACAACTATTCAATGCTCGTCTGAAACTGATTGAACCAACAGAAATGAACAAAAAAATAAATAAATTAAAACCATAGAGATATGGAGAGCAGAAAAACGGTAAAAAAAAAGAAAGGGTTTTTCGTTATATACCTGCGAAATGGAACAAAACATTTCGTTGGTATATAAACAAAAAACAAATTATTCTCCTATTTCGTTTTTATATAAATGAAATACAAAAAAAAATATTTATCCTATTTCATTGGTATATAAATGAAATACAAAAAAGAATATATATATATATATATATATATATATATATATATATATATATATATATATATTATATTTTCCTATTTCGTTTTTATATAAACGGAAAAAAAATTATAATTTCCTATTTCGTTGGAATATAAACGAAATGCAAAAAAAAAAAATTATCCTATTTCGTTCATATACCAACGAAATGCAAAAAATTAAATAAATTATATTTTCCTATTTCGTTTTTATATAAACGAAATAAAAAAAAATTCATATTTCGTTTTTTAATACAGGAAATACAAAAAAAATATCATATTTCGTTTTTATAAACAAAATACAAAAAAAAAAAATCATATTTCGTTTTTAATAAACGAAATACAAAAAAAAAATTCATATTTCTTTTTTTTAAAAAACGAAATACAAAAAACAAAAAAAAAATTCATATTTCGTTCATATACCAACGAAATGCAAAAAAAATAATTATTTGTTACATTTCGCTATAAGTGTAGCGAAATGCAATAAATACCGGACCGGAACAGTGCTACTTGCGGGTATTTTGTTGGTTATCCAACGAAATACCCATTTTGGTATAAAAAAAAAGGCATCCTATTTTGGGGTATTAGCTCTAAAAACATGTCATTTTGGCTCCGGACTCATTGTCCATTCTCCATATATTTTCTTCAGTTAAACTCGTTTTATTTTTATTCTCAATAACTTGGTATAGTTACTATTTTAACAAACTATTTTGGTTTCTTCAATTAAATATATGTAAATTATATTACGTTTTAATTAATATTCTAAAACTTATTGGTTTGGGAATGAAAATCAATTCGGTACGAAATCTTCTCCTATATATAGTAAATTTATTTGAATCAATCGGATCAATAACTTCAGATATCGGTTGGTTAAAAGAAGCTAAAGTGTTTTGATATGAATAATTTTAAATTGTGAAAACAATTTATTGGTGAAAGCGACAAATGAGGTCCGAAATACTATTCTTCAAAACAAAATTATAGGGAACATTTTTCCTTTAATGGTCTTACATGACGCAATTTAAATTAGTTGGATCAATAAGTTTCCGATACAAAAACATTATATTAGGATCCACAAAAATTAATTTAGAAATCACTTTATCTAAAAACGGAGCAGATTCCATTTGTCTAATCACAAGGCGATAATCAATACATCATAATAGAGACACTAATATTCCGTGACAACAAGGAGAAAAAAGTAGCTTGTTTAATTTGTTTTCCTATAAATATGCTCCATACTTATCCTACATTACTACAACTTTTGTCAAGGTTCCTCCATAGATTATTGGTATTATTAGCCTCCTAAAAACCCCTTTTCAACAAATCAAAAGAGAGAGAGAGAGACATGGAGAATTATTGTGACAATGGCTTCTTATTAGATGAATTACTAGATCTAAGAAGTGATTTATGGGAAACATCTCTACCCATGCAGATGAATGAGTATTTGTATAACAATAATGGCTGGAATTATGAATGTTTTGGGGAAAATCCTGTAGCCATTAATCCTTTTCCTTGTACTACTCCTACTACTACAATTACAACTACTTCTTCCTTTGAAGAATGTTCTCATTTGCCAATTGCCAATTCATTAATCACTGAATTTTATAGCACAACACAGCTAGTAGATGAATTGTCCCCACCAGGGCTCACTGATTCTTCCAACAACTGGCTGGACAGTACTCCCACTTTCACTTCCCAATTACAAGATTTCTCATCAATATTGGAAGATTATGAAGTACTTGGAAATAATTTTGCTCATTGTAAATTGGAGAGAACTCAATCAAGTGAATCAATTGCTATAGCCCCTACCATTTTCAACATTGGGTTGTGCCCTGAAAAAAAGGTGAAAACAAAGAAGGCAAATGGGGAGCCTTCAAAGAATTTAATGGCTGAGAGAAGGAGAAGGAAAAGGCTCAATGGTCGTCTTTCTATGCTTAGATCAATTGTTCCCAAAATTAGCAAGGTAAATATAGAGCCTAAAACTCTTCACTTTTTCATTTTTTTAAATTTTCTTAAGTATCCAACATTAGTTAAGGGATAAGCTATTGTCTCCCTAAATAATTTTGAGTAATTATTACCTTATGAGCGATATATCTAATGATTGAGTTAAGCTCAAGATCCCGTTCTGATATAATTAATTGACCTTTGTAGATGGACAGAACGTCAATCGTAGGGGATACTATAGACTACACGAAGGAGCTTCTTGAGAAAATCAACAATTTGCAAGAAGAAATGGAACTAGGGCCAACTCAACTAAACATGATGAGCATTTTCAAAAATGAAAAGCCCATCGAAATGTTCGTCAGAAATTCACCCAAGGTAACCTTCCATTTGATACAACCCCTCCTCCCTCCCTGCTTATGCAGATATAGAGCAAGTTCTGTGAATTCATCTGAACTTATTGTCTTCGGCTCGAATTCTATATATATATATATATATATATATATATATATATATATATAAAGTGTTTACATTTAATTAGATTATGCTCATTTTGGATTCATTGACTTTTTTACCTCATTTTGATAGTTGTGAATTACAATTTGGTTTAATGTTTTATTGCAGTTTAATGTGGAAAAGAGAAATATGGATACAAGAGTGGAGATTAGTTGTGCAGGGAAATCTAGTCTTTTGCTATCAACATTGACCACACTAGATGCCTTAGGCCTAGAGCCTCAACAGTGTGTTATCAGCTGTTTTAATGATTTTGCAATGCAAGCTTCTTGCTCTGAGGTATAAATTATATTTCATGTGTTTAGTTACTAGAAAATATTTTTCAAGAAAATTATTTTACATTAAAAGGGTCAAACTGGCTTTCAGTCATCTTCTTGCTACTATCTTAACTTTTAACTTGTTCTGACTAAAGCTTTGGTATTATTTTCGATCTAAGTTCGTCATAATTAACTCTCTCCTATTTGCTAATAATTTAATATGGTTATTTGATGTTTAGATCTTAATTATTATAATGTTGGCTCTTAAGAACTTTTTTTTTTTTTTTGGTGATGGTGATAGGAAATGGGGCAAAGAGGAATTACAAATGCAGAAGAGATAAAGAAAGCACTAGTTAGAAATACTGGATATGCAGGAAAATGTCTCTAGTACTTTTGACCAAATATAATTTAGAGGGAAAAAGGAGTTGAATTAATTTTTTTGCAGGATAGATTCTTGAATTTGCAAATTATTATTTTGTCAATTTAGGAGCTGGTCCCTCTTTCATTGGAGAGGCCTTAGTGATTTTTTTATTTTTTTTTACTTTCGTCATCCATATTATATAATAATTTGATTCTTACTAATCCAAGTAATTGATTTCCTAAAGAAAAGTACTCCAATTGATTTATTATATCGTAGCTAGCCATACATTTATATCTGCTTCAACTGCATATACTTGTTACAAGCAAGCTTTTCTCTCCTCTCGTGAGCAAAAATCAGATAAAAAATAAAGCAAAAATATGAGAAAATTTATTACGTATTGGTTTTCCTTTTTCTTGTTATGCTGTCCAGTTTAATTTACATCCACTGATAGACAAATCGCATTATATTCAAGATGCCTTTTTTTATTTAATCATTTTTCACGTAATTCTCTTAAATCGCTAATAGGATGTAATTTGAAATTTACACCACCCCCGAAACCAAAAAGAAAAAACCCGAAAGAATTGCAAAGCATACGATTATTTTCTCATCTTAATTGCTTAACGATCAATCGTGCGAGAAATCCTAGCTTGATCAAATTCCATTCACAGTAATAATTTGGAAAGAATTAAATATTAATATAGTTTTTTCAAAGAATACTAATATAGATTGGAACAGTAAATAATTGAAATAATAATTGTGAAAGAAAATGGTATAAAAATTAGATTTCAAAGCCTCTTTATTTTTTTCTAACTTAAAGCGTGTTAAAAATTCACTTTAACAACCTTTAGTTTGCTTTTCATGTATAGGATGGGAGTATTAGAAACTAACTTACAAAGACAAAATAAACGATCTGAGCAAAAATGTAGATTTGATGTGATATTATAAATAAGATACGTCTATTACTGTAATTTGCTATGACCGACATCGCGCAGGTACGAAAATTAGTATATGAAAATAATGAAGTAGCGTAAGCAACATTACCACAGTATGGGGGGTCAAACTAGCACATTTGGAAAAAATCAACTGTGAAGTGACATTGTAACACACCGTTGATATTTACATCCTAATTTAGATTAATATTGTTACGTTACATTGAATACTTAATCGTAAACATATATGGTCCTACACTAACTAAACATTGGTGACCGCATTTTGGTTTCAAGAAGAAAAAAGGATTTTTTTTTTTATTTTCTTTTTAATATAAGTCCTAAGATATAGGCTTTGAGTGGAAAAACTTACTTGTAGCTAGTGTGTGCATCAAATCAGCTCATTTTAAATAATATATATTCTTACTTTAATTTTATAACTCTTTACGATTAAATTTTTGGTTGCGCAATTTTTTTGGGGGTGGGGGTGGAGGGGTGGGGGTGGGGTGGGGAGTGTTGTGCATGGTATTGCCTAGTGAAATGTCACTTTTCATGTATGTATACAGACATTTCGTATCGTTAAGGCTTAAGATAGAGTAACGAGTTAACTAAATTATGTAATTCTCTAAACGAGTCTTACTAGCAATTTGACATCTTCAGTACGTTTTTCTGAGATTAAATAGCTTGAATTTAAATATCAATTTAAATGTATTTTTGTAACTTTCTATAGCGTCTGTGTAATTTGTTCTTCTTATGTAGCATGTGAATCCATGTGTCCATTTTCTTGATTAATCGCATGTATAGCATATTATCATCTAATAAAGGTTCAATAACAAATTAAACAAACAAGAAACAGATCGTATAAGCCTAGCATAAATGAGCCAATGTTTTTCTTACCAATAATGTGGGACGAAAAACTAGGGGTAGTCCAACGGTTTGATTATGATATCTTCCAAACAATCACTTTCAGATTTTTATTTTAGAAATTTGGAATTAATTAGTAGACTCTATGTGCATCATGCAAATGGGGAAAACGACAATAACCCCATGCATGATTTATATAGAAAAGCTGCAGATTCATTCTTGAGAAATGAGAGGTACACTGGAATTAACTCTAAAAGACAAACTCCATTAAGCTAGTTGTCAAGAGGGTTTTTATCATTATTCGATCTACAATAATCAACATGCCATTATAAAAATTCAATGTTGCACCTCTTAAACCTCGGAATTAATATTCCTAGCTAGCTACTACGGGCGTGTTAATCAATACTATATATGGACTACTCATTTGTGCGGTTAGTTGATTAGCATTTCGTTACAATCGTTTAATTACATTGATTTCGTTTTTTTTTTCCTGAGGACAGCTAGGGTTTGATTAGCTTTATAGGCCTCAATATAATTGTGATTATGGTTGAAGACTAAGGGTGTGTTTGTTACGAAGGAAAATATAATTTTTCATGCAAAATGTTTTTCAAGAAAATAAGTAGATTTTATTATTTATTTTCTTGTGTTCTGTATGTAAGCATAAAATATTATCCTAAGAACATTTGTATATAATCTAGACAAATAACTATGAGAGGTGGGGGCGGGGGTAGTGGTAGTGGTGGAGATGGGGGCTACGGGGGTGGGGTGAAGATGAAGTGTGTTGGAGGGTGGGGATGATACAATCCAATGTGGAACGCCACTTGTTGAACTTATTTTCCCAGATAAAATGTTTTACAGAAAGTTTGACCAACCGAACATGAAATAATAATAATAATAATAAAAAATCATCCATACCGAACACACCCTAAAGTGTCTATTTGTCCTTGTAAAAATGGCAAATATAGAAAAATGGATGGTTGTTTAGGTATAGCCTGATTATAGAAAGCATAATTATCTTAAATATTGGTTTTTGGTCTCCTAAGACTTTAGGAAAATTATCCAATGGCCAACTACCTATGATCTTTTAAGAAGTTAAAGATGTTTTTTTTTTTTTTTTTTTTTTTTTTTATAAAAATTAACTCATCCACTTCTAGAGTGGATGCCTTTCCACTGATCAAAAACATATTTACAAAACGGAGGAGTAGAATACTCTCTGGACCTACTTAATTGGAATAGGCTCCAATTTTAGCACAAGCAGGATCTTTGTTCAGCTCTCAAAAGATTAAGGGGGAAGCCTTTCATGTGTCCTCAATCAAGGTACATCAAAGGAATAAGATCTATACATGTTCCTATTCACAATAAAGGAATTTTTAACACTTTTGATCCTGAAAGAAGGGAAGTTGAATTTATCCATTTTGATTGCACCCCTTATCTCCTTAGGAAGATTATGAAAGTCATTGATCCAAGTTGTGTCATTGCATCTAAAGAAGTTAAAGATGCTAAAGTTGAAAACAAGGTTGTTGGCTGTTCCATAGTCTCACTACAATGAGATCTATACACCATAATCTCTTCAAAGACAACACAACTTGAATTGCATATGATTCTCAAGACACAATAACATAATACAAGTTAGTATATATTCAAGATTTCTTATATATAGGGTTTCCAAAAAGACTTCACTACTGACAAAAAAAACTTTCAATGTTTGTTTTTTGGTTAATTTGAAGTCTTTGGGTTTAGGATTTAGCCCTTTTAAATATATTACTGAGTTTTAAATTAATTAATTAATTTGTGCGTATTGAATAAATTTCTTAAAACACATGTAAATTTTGGACCAAAATTACCGAGTTCGCTTGAATTCTTACTTTAAACGTTAGCTGTGCTCAGATAGATATAACTACAAAAATGATATGTACACAATTTATAGTCCAAAAATAATGGAGGTGAAAAAATGACCAAAAAGTATTAATGGAGGTGGTGCAAATGGTGATTGATCATAAATATAGTTCCTCCAAGTTGGAGATAATAAGTTTTCAATACAATGCTAAACCATAAAATTTTCACCATCATACAATCTTCTAACCTAACAGAATCAGATTCTTTTGACCTAATTGACAAAATCTTTTAATGCCATATCTTGGAAACCCAAGCATTTTCTCATGTCACGTGTTTTGATTGCAAAGCTGTAATTCATTGATGAAAGCATCTTCAAGCAATCACATAACACCAATATATTGTCAAATTGCACTAGAGGGGACCTTTTAATATTAAGGGAAATGTCCAAATTTGTCCAATATTATTTAAAATTGTCTAATTTTATTTTTCGTTGGACTTTTGGTCCACTCGTATATGTGTTTGTTGTTAGTAAGTCGTCCTGTATTTGTCCTTATCATTAATGGAGCTCTAGCACAAAATTGGTGACTCCATGTGTTCAAATTCTTCAAAAAAAAAAAAAAAAGGGTTCATATTTACCAGCTACCACTCAGCTTTTGACTAATCTTAAAAATTACCTCAAGTTGAAGCTTCATTAGGGATAAATAGCAAAATAAGACTTTTCCGTATCATCGGAAGTAATTAAGATTAGACCCAAAGTTTAACGGAATACACAATTTCGGATAATGCGTAGGTAGATTTGACCATTTCCCCAAATATGAATTGTAACTCAAAGATCGATATTATGAGTTGAACAAGGAGTGACTTTTGTGGTAACAAATTTGTTAATATATATATGAAGTTTTAAATCCTGAGCAGATTTGATTCTTCCGTAGAACCTTAATTTTGTAGAAGGAAAAAATAATTAGACTATTTCTACATGCATATGGAGAACACGTATCTTCGCCACATAAAACAAAGAAACGGAAGAGAAAAAAAAAAAAAAAAAAAAAAAAAAAAAAAAGGAAACTTACCTAAATGTAAATTTTGGCATCAAGTTTACCAAATATGGCCGAATTTATACACTGCCTATACACTTCGGTTGTATAGGTAGTGTATATGTTTGATGAATAGATATGTATATTTAATATACTTTATACGCTACCTATACACTGTATACATTTTTTGTGAACTAGATGGTCGACTGGTATTTAACTGTAATTTTCCGGAAAAAGAGAGGGCAAATGCATGTTTCTGGGGCTTTTTGGTGAAATAACGATCAGAAATATATCATTTGGAAATTACTTTTCAATTTTTTTTCTTCACTCTCACGTGCCTAACAAAGATTATAGTCACGCTCCTTGCCATGTCTAACTGCTAGGAAGTCGAATGTATCATCTTGACAAGCTAAGTCAAGTTCAGAATAAATGGAGTCAGGTTCAAAAAGTGTTGACGTATTATGCCTAAAATCAGTCTCATTGCTTCTTCATGTAGTTTGTTGGGAAAAAAGAAAATCTCATGAAGAAACTACACGGTTTGTCCTTCAAAATGGACTGGTCTTTAATTTTTGTCCTCCAAATGGGTTTGTCTTTAATTTTATCCTTCAAAATCGAACTTATGTTTAGCAGGGTATAAGCTCTTTAGGAATTAGATATAACTTGTGAAATATTATGATGCGAAAATATAAATTTATGCCCCAAGAAAAAACTATTTGTCTTGGGGGTTAAAAATGAAAGATCAGCGCAAAATGGGAGCAAAAGTGCAAATGACCCAAATCTCATTGCTTTTCTAGCGCCTTTAAGGGCCTACGTAACACAAACTTGAATCATGAACAAGGGCTTCAGTCTGTTAATCTTAGGAAGTTTTTGTACGGATTTCCCTTCAAACGATATGGTCTTTTCCCTTTATATTTGTGGTCTTTAATTTTTGTCTATGCTGCTCATTTAATAAAAATATTTAGGCTTGTTTCACTCGACATAAATTCTGTACTATTTGTCTCGAAAATTGAACTTTTTTCTCGCTTGGCATAAGTTGTGTATTATTTTTAAGATTTTGTTGAGTGTTAAAAGTTTTGTTGTGTCCAGCATACCTTATGGGATATTATGATACATATGCTGAGCGAAGTCTAAACTTATGCCGCGCGAAAAGTGCTGAAGGGCAATGTTAAAGACCACAAATTTGAGAGGCAATTTGCGCAATTGCCCTTATTCGGGGGTGATCTTTAATTTTTACCCCTCAAATTGCTGGTCTTTAATTTTTGTCCTTCGCCTAAAATACCCCGAGGTTCTGAGTTCGAATCCCGGCTTAATTAAAAAAAAAATCACAAGGCAGAGTTGCGTAATAAAATTAGTCCTATTCGGGCTTTTGTAGAATTCCAGCAGAGTAAGAAAAAAAAATCTACCTTGCGAAATTTCACAAGACAAACTTTTGCCTTAAGGCAGAATGTGTCTTAAAATTCTGCCTTATAAGCCAGACTTTTTGCGAAGCCTTGCCTTGCAATTTTTTTAACTGAGTGGGGGTTCAAAATCAGTACCTCTGAGTATTTCCAGCCACTTTTTTAAGCGAAGGGAAAAAATTAAAGACCAGCAATTTGAGGGTCAAAAATTAAATACCAGCGCCTTTGAAGAACAATCCGTGCAAAAAAGTGAATTTGAGGGACAAAAATTAAAGATTAGCTCGAAATAGGGGCCCAATATCGGCCGGCGAAATAAGCCCACACATGAGACAATTGCAATTACAGAAGAGAATGAATCTACTTAATTCAGTGAACAGAAAGATGCAGGGATCTAGTATCCCCACATTGTCATCTCCTCTCCCATTTTCCCTTCGAGAAAATAGTCAGATGTCCCGTCAATATTTGATCGGTTTAATTATGACGCACTCAATCTTTGTGGGCGTCCTATTACCCCCCTGAGCATTTTAAAAGTGAAATAATTTGCCCCTGAATGCTGAGGTAGCAAAGAGAGTGAGACACAAATATAGTTTATAAAAACTGTATTTTTATTTAATTTTCTGATTGCTTATATCTTTCTCTTTCTTTTTCATTTTCTTTATCTTCTTTCTTCTTCTTCTCTTCAACAGGTCACTGGATTTTGGTTGCCGGAAAGATTTCCACCGGCAAACTCAATTTTTTCTAATAACAACAAATAAGATCAAAATGACCCATCAATCTAAATGCCAACATTAAATAAAATAAGAATCAAATCAAGAATTTAGCTAGATAAGAAAACTTCATATCATGAACACCCATAACAAACCTGCAAATTTGAGTAAAACTACACAAATCTCTACACTAATTGCTATAAAACAGATCAGATCTTGAAGTAAGGAAGGAAATTGTGACATGAAAAAGAAATTAAAAAAAATGGAATAATCCGGCAACCTCCGCCATCTCCCTCTTCTACTTCGACGGCTTTTTTTTTTTTTTAATTTAAGCTAGTGCAAAGTTTTCTCAATGAACCAATACTTTGTCTATTGATTTAATGGTGGAAAAATGGGTTTCTATTTTTCTTCAATTTGGAGCTCTAAAATTGTTTAATGGTGGAAGCTAAGTATGTTAGAAAGAAGAACAATTAGGGAAAATGGGTTTCTATTTTTCTTCAATTTGGAGCTCTAAAATTGTTTAATGGTGGGAAAATGGTGGAAGTATGTTAGAAAGAAGAACAACTAGGGAAAAATTAGTAAAAAATAGATTTAAATGAAAAATACATGTGTTAAATGCTGGTTGGCGCGTGTATTTCACTGCATACTTCAAATCTAGGCATAGCGTTTCAGGAGGCAAGTTATTCCACTTTTAAAATGCTCGGGGGGGGGGGGGGGGGGGGGGGGGGGGGGGGGGGGTAATAGGATGCCCGCAAAGATTGGATGCATCATAATTAAACCGACCAAATGTTGAGGGGGCATCTGACTATTTTCTCTTTTCCTTCCCTTATTCTCTATGTAATAAAAAAAATTAAGAAAAAATGAATAGAAAGATCTCTTAGAAGTTGCCATATCATCGTAAAAGTTTTGTTTGGATCGTTTTTGTGAAGAGAAAAATGATTAATTGATTTTCAGAATAGAAATTCTAAACACTACAACAACAACTCTAGCAAGGTGGAATTTGCTAAGCTTTTTGTTTTATATTCTCTTACGAAGTTAAAAATAATGTTTGCATTCTGGATTATACCGTTTTCTCATTCGCACATTATGTCTTTGAACACCTATAATTATAAACTAGCTCATTTTTCCTTTTCACTTGTAGCGCATGACAAGTCATAAGGTAATATATTTCCTTGTTGAGTTGTAAATGAGGCTAAAAATGACTTGAACATCTGTAGTACCGTACTTTACCTTTATATTATTGCATATGGTTATAATGAAAATAATGTAAGTTTAAAATGTAAAATTGGCCCACATAAAAAAAATGCAACAAATTCCTTGTAACTGCATGGTGAATGAGTCCAGCTCTCTCAAACAAATTAAAATTACTCTCACATACAGCTCTTCTTTATTTCTCTTACAACAATGTCATCGCATATATCTCGATTGAAGCCAAGAACCAAACCAACCGATGAATATGCATCAACATATCAAGAATTACGACAAGACTTAGAAACATTAAACGATGGAGATGAAACAAGACAAGATGAACAAAAATCCAGCAAATCCAACGAAGAAATCAACAATGACGAGTATGATATTGATTATGAACCTGTCTGGACATTTCGTGTCTTGTTACTGGGTTTTTTATCATTCATTTTCTTGATAATAACCACCAAATATTATCTTCATGAGACATCAGAATGTGTTGTGTCAATGGTGTGGGTTATGGTGTTTGTATATCCCATAGGCTTTATTATGGGCAAGAAATTACCAAAAAGGAAGATCTATTTACGTCCAATTGGATTGGAATTTGCTTTGAATCCGGGATCTTTCAATAAGAAAGAATATGCATTGATCTCTATAATTGGTAACATTGGTGCTGTTTATGGTGGATTAACTTCTGATTTCATCCTCAATGCCTCTTTCTAGGTGCATTTTTCAAGAGATCTAATATTGTATTAGGACATCAATTATTTTTGTTACACCCTTTTTCTTTTGTAATATATATATATATATATATATATATATATATATATATATATATATATATATATATATATATATATTGGCAATTAAAAGAGATTTTATTAATCACCAAGTGCAGGAAAATACAAAATCAAGGGAGATAAAATCCTATTCTCCCTTCTCTAAAGCAAATACCAACACAGCCTAAACTAACTTCTACCTCCATAGGAGGAAAATCACAAAACCAAACTATAAGAAATTAGCAATACAGTTCATCAGTCTATCATTATTCCTAACCCGGATACAGAGTGTCAGTTTGAGTTGGTGGAGAAGAACTTCCGGAGGTGTTTCCTTTTGTTGAAAGATTCGAGCATTTCGTTAAGTCCAAATAGTATAAACTACAGCAAAAAAACTAGCCTTGATTATTGCACCTCTAGCATGCTTGCCCCTTGCCATTTGTTTCGGCCAATTCCATTCATCCTCCTAGTTCAAAATTGTCCTCTTGCAGTTCTGCCATTCAAGTATTTTCCTCCAGATAATACAAGTGTAAGAGCACTCAAAATAAAGATGAGTAGCAGTTTCCGGGATACTTGAGCAAAAAATGCAATTGGCCGTAACAGGGATCCCCCATTTAATGAGAAGATCTTTGGTCCTCAACCTACCATGTAGTTGCAGCCAAAGTATAAAAAGTTGTTTAGGTTCAGCAAGATTATGACATATTAGCTGCTTCCATGCCACATTTGGCACATCCCCTCTCAGTCTCTTGTAAGCAGCAACTATGAGAAATTTACCTCTATGCAATAATGTATTTTGATCACCCAATGTCACCCAATGCTTCCTCATGTGAATAATTTTCCTAACCATTCATGATGCTTGAGCAGGTATCTTCATGTTAGATAAATTCTTGCAAACGTACTGTAATTTTTCCTTTCTCCCTTTTTTTTTTTTTTTGGTTACACCTTTTCTTTTTGAGCATGCTGTCAGCCAACCTAGGTCTTGTTCTATTCAACGTTGACTTGTTACTTCTTAAAAGAGAGCATGCCTTCGGGAACGTGGGTACAAGTGGTGCATGGTTGTCATCATCTCGGCTTTATAGGGCATAATTAAGGTGTTGGGTCAAGTCCCGCCGAGTGCAATCCTCGCATTTAATTGTCATTGTTGAGTTTGGAACCTTGAAGAAACTGATGGTGATAAGCCAGAGGAAGGGGCGGATGACGTCAGGTAGTCATGCCTCTTATGCAAGGCCAGCCTAAGGGTAAGGCAAATGAAGCCTTTGCCTTAGGCCCCCAAATATTTAAGGGCCCAAAATTACTACAAATACTAGGTATTATATTATTATATATTACACATAATTTATGTATTATTATTAATATTAATAATTAAAAAACTAAACTTTTATTTTAGTTTGATTGAAATTGTACAGATGAGTGAATAAATAACGGTAAAAAAAATCATTAAATTAAATAGTATATTAATATTCTTTGTTGATTCTAATTTTTCTCTCTCTATTTACGCTCATTTCTCTTTCACGTTTTTAATGATTTTACTTTTGATTTTTCTAAATTAGCTACTTAATTTGGTCATGTTTGATCCGTGTATCAGAAATCAAGTACATTTGTAACCTTTTTTAACTGAGAAATCACTAAAACAAGTGACGCAAAGTTAGAAACTCGATGGATAATAGGCATGTTTTTCTACCTTGCAACACTTAATTAACCGTGCTTTTGTCTACGGTAAAGTTCGAAATTGTGATGTGCTTGCTCTTACCGTCAGATAAAAAATTTGGGGTTTTTTTTTTTGTGTCTCATTATAAATTATATGAATTTTACGAAATGAGTTTAAGGCCCTTTGGATATATTTTCACTTTAGGCCACCAGCATCATTGAGCTGCCCTGCTCTTATGCCTTGCATGACACTCATACTACAACGGCCGAGATAAAGGGTCACGATCACGTAAGAGTTAGCTAACCCAAAAAATCCATCTTCAGATTGGATTGCAGGTCGCAATTCGATCGCTTGCAAAAGTTGGAATTACTAGCAATGGCCAATCATACGATGGTGATTGCTAGTAATTACGACTTTATGCAAGCGAATTCCCCTGTAAAGGCTGATATTTTAGAATTACTTACTATATTTATTCTCCTCTCTCTTTAGTTTTTATTCTAAGGGATTTTTACACTCTATACTAATTCAGGTAAAATATTTACCCGATTCAGTCAACTTTTTTTTTACCCGTTGTAGCCGGCGGAGAGGCCACCGTTGAGGTCGTCTCCTTCATCCTCTCTGTTGTATTAGGTCTGTGCACTAATCGGTTCAATCCGAATTTCCGAACCGATTCGAATCAATTTGGATAATTTAATTTGGATAATACAATTCGATTTTGATTTACAAATGCAATTGTAAAATATTACGGTTTAACGGTTCGGATACGGTTTGCTTCAATTATCAACCGAACCGATCTGAACAAACCGAATTTGTATGCCACTAGTGACTAATTTGGTATATGTAATGTGGTGTTACGTTGGCGGATTTGTATGCTTGCACAAGTTGTCAAGCTCTTGTTTTGTTATTTATATGATATTATGCTTGCAAGTTTA
Source organism: Lycium barbarum (assembly GCF_019175385.1). Lineage (NCBI taxonomy): Eukaryota > Viridiplantae > Streptophyta > Magnoliopsida > Solanales > Solanaceae > Lycium > Lycium barbarum. Next base: position 120,847,604 of record NC_083343.1, on the reverse strand, counting down.
TGGTTTTTTCTTGGTTAATGTCTTGGTTATAAGGCTGCAAGTTTAGGATCTCATTATTTTTTGTTATGTTTACTCTAAAATTGAAATGAAATAGTTGCTTGTTTAAATTTCGAATAAACCGAACAAATCGATTTGTGTAACCGAACCGAAACAATAAAAAATGAATCAAATTGTACCTAGAATGGATCGAGTTTGGTTGAGAATTTTATAAAGCCGAAATTCGAAATCTCAACTCGGTGATGGCCAAAACCGAACCGAACCGATTTGTGCACAGGCCTATGTTGTACCATCGATTCTCCACCAGATAGGTCGTCTCCTTCATCCTCTCCGTTGTACCACCTTTTCTCCACTGGAGAGGTCGTCTCCTTTATCCTATCCCCTGTACCACCAGATCTCCACCGAATCTCCACTATTATATAATTTTACACAATGTAGAAGTGTGTATAAACACCTCTTGTATAAGTTTGTATAATATTATATACTAGCATAAAAGTGTGTATAAACACCTTTTGTACATTATTATAAACTTTTATACAAGGTTGATACATTGTCTATAATAGATGAATAAAGTTGTATATTTCTGTATAATTTTGTATATCGTGAAAAAAGTGACTATGCGGATGTAAATTAAAAATATGATTACGTGGATGTAATTTCTTATGCTGAGTACATTATTAAAATTTCCCCTTATTTTATGGGAAGTCATGGACAGATATACACGTTCCATGTAAAACAAAACGATAACAATTTTATGTTTAATATATATATTTATGCCAAATTAATAATAGTATGATGATACGTGCTTTCTGCACTCTCCTTATAAATTACCTAACTATAATTATTAATGTACATTTTTACTTAGTTTATTATTAAACCATGGTAAATTTATTTGTTCGATATAAACATAGATTACGGGTAAATTCTCATCAAGCAAAACTTTCTGGTCAAATATGTTTACCAGGGGTGTATAAAGAAAATTGACAAACCCCACCAAACCGACAACACGAGTCAAACTGAGAAAAAAACTCGACTAGTGGATTGGTTTGACTTGGTTTGGTATTGGAAATAAAAATCCGACCATAATTGGTATGGTTTGGTTTTAACTACAAAAAAAAAAAAAAAGTCAAACCGAACCAAACCAACCCGACAATACACACTTACACTTTTTAAAAATATTTTATATGTAAAAACATTTATTTATAATGTAATTTATAAATATGTTTTAATTTTTTCATTGTTTTTGTCTTTTCACATACTATTTCAAGCTTGGACTTAAAATTTTGAATGGTCCAACAAGTTTTATAAACCATAGATATTAGTAACTGGGCAATTTGCAGGATTGCCCTTCGCTGGGGGTGGTCTTTAATTTTTATCACTCAAAATGGGTCTTTAAATTTTACCCTTCAGGCAGAAATTCTGCCTTAAGACAGAATTTGCATGAGCACAGGCAAAATTTCTGCCTTGCGATTTTTTTTTTTTTTTTACTGAGCTGGGGTTCGAACCCACAACTTCAGGGTATTAGGCGAAGGGCAAAACTTAAAGACCACCCCAAATGAAAAAAAGTTAGTAACTCAATTAAAGTCCAAATAAAAACCAAATACATGCTAATGCTAACAAAAGAAATACAATTCTAACGCTAGGAATGACAATAATGTTTGGCTATCTATTTCTTAGTTTTGCATCGGTTTAGACAATGTAAATACGTAATTTAATTGAGTATTTATTTGATATTTAGTCGTAATTAATACTTATTAGTCGTACCTATTTTTAGCATGACTTAGTACCTTTAGATTTTGATCAATTTTCATTATGCGTTAGCGATTTCATTATATTTTTGTTGAATATTTTAGTACAATGCCATCACTCATCTCACATTTTGTATTATTTTCTTTAGAAACACCTTAAGTAGATAGTTGTATCTTACTAGGACTAAAGAAATATTTGAAGTACAAGTTTTATGTTTTGTATAAAGACTTTACCGGAAAAAATCAGAGAATATCCAAAGTTGAAAAACCCGACTTTTATTGATTTGGTTTGGTTTGTAAATTTAAAAACTCGACATAATTAGTTTGATTTGATATTTAAAAAACCCAAACCAATCCGATCCATGTACACCCCTAATGTTTACAGTGACAAAACTTGAGCCCCTTTCTTTCTCCCACCATTGTCTCGTTTCCTTTTCATTGCCCCGCTTCTCTTTTTCTATTCTTTTTCTCCTTTCTTTTTTACCATTTTCCCATAATTTTTTTTTTTGCTGAATGAAGACTTTTATAGACTGAAACGAAATACAGGAAAGTAACAATATTGTTTGTGCTAGTTACATGGGAAGGATCTTAACGATGACCTTCCTAAATAGTCGTTATTTAAAAGCCGAATAAACATAGTAGGTGGGTAATCCCAAAAGGTTGGTTCTCCCAAAATCTGGTTAGTAGCATGAAGTCCAAACTTCGCAAGTTCATGCGCCACCTTATTGGCTTCCCGAAAGATGTGCTGAACTGCTGCATTCTCCATAGCGTGTAGGAGGAACCTGCAGTCATCAAGAGTATTTGTGTGAGATATAATAAGTGTTCTCCTGTTTAAGTGTTCTACTAATACCTGATTATCGACTTGCACTATGAGTGGAAATAGATTTTTAGTGAAAGCTAGCTCCAGGCCCTGTAATAGCGCTTGGATTTCTACATGAAGGGCTGATTGGGCTATGATGCGTGTTACGAATCCTTTCACCCAATGGCCTGTTGTATTTCGAATAATGCCTCCTGTGCCACTGTTGTTTGTGGTACTGTGGTAAGCCCCATCCGTATTTAATTTGTACCAGTTCATGGGTGGTTTATCCCACCAAATAGCCGAGGTGACTCTATTGTTATGAGTAGATTGTGTGTTTTTACTATAGGTTAGGTGGTAGTATTCTAGGACATGATCGCAAATCCTGGCAATGTTAGTGGTATTATGAGTATTGTGGAATAAGTTACTGTTTCGATTTATCCAGATGTGCCATAAGGCCATGGGAATTAGAGTCTTTAAAGGCATTCTATGTTGTTGTGGTATTGTGATGTATTGGCTGGAAATGCAGTGTGCATGGATCCAAGGAATGAAATCTATTTCATTAGGTGTGTCTATCCCGAGATTTTGCCATAGGGCGGCTGCTTTGGGGCAGCTAATAAAGATGTGATAAGGATCTTCCAATATAAGGCAGTGTTTGCAGAGATTATCTAGGAGGATATGTCTGCTATAAAGTAGAGAGGCAGTGGGCAGTTTATTAGAGGTTAACAACCATAGGAAAGGTTTGATTTTATTTAGAGCATGGATTTTCCAGATCCAACTAAGAGATAGGTCGGGTGGTATATTATTTTTGGCTATGGTTGATTGATATATCTTATAGGCTTCTCTCGTTGAGTGCTCCCCATTAGGAGACCCAATCCAGTAGATTGAATCCTGTGAGTTTTCTGAGAATGGAAGGTAAGTGTTTTGGATTTGGCTATCGATGGATTGAGGCAATTCAAAAGGTAATTGTTGAAAATTCCAAGAGTTTAGTTGAAGAATAGTGCTAAGGGGCTTAGTAAAGTCATGTTCTAGTAGAGGTCCATAAATTAATTCTCGCAGTGATTTTGTCGAGGCTAGCCATCTATCCTCCCAAAGGTTTATGGAGAGTCCTTTTCCTATGGACTAAGCAGTACCTTGGGAAAAAGTGCTTTTTTCTTTTAAGGTGCTTTTCCAAATATATACGTCTGCGCTCCTAGCAGAAATGATATGGTTACGGCTAGTAACTCTATAGTTGGCAAGGATAATCTTTGTCCAAAGGTTTTCTTTGTTTCTATGCATTCTCCAAATGAGACTATTGAGTAAAGATATGTTTTTACTTGTAGTAGTTTGTATACCCAGTCCCCCTTATGATTTTGGTTTGGTTACTTGCTCCCAGTTGGCGAGATGGATTTTCCTTTTTTCGGCGGTTGTACCCTAAATAAAATTTCTTTGGATTCTATCTATGTGGTCCCTTATTTTTGCGGGCAGCATATTTAATTGCATTGCATGTACAGGTATGGCATTGAGAACAGATTGTGCAAGAGTTATTCTTCCTGCCATTGTGAGCATTTTTGCTTTCCAACCTTTTAGGCGAGCATTCATCCTATCAATGATAGGTTGGTAGTTAGAGTATTTTGGTTGAAGGTTGGTGATGGGGAATCCTAAGTATTTTCCAAAAGAAGCTGAGGGCTTAATGTTCAGTCTTCCCGAAATGGAATCGATGGTGGTTTGAGGGACATTTTTGGGGAAGATGATTTTTGATTTATTAAAATTGATCTTTTGGCCAGAATGAATTGCGAGGGAGTTAAAAGTTTTGATGATAGAGGTGGTGGAGGATTCATTTGCTTCCGCAAAAAGGACCAGGTCATCTGCAAAGAGGAGGTGAGAGAGGAGAGGCCCAGATTAGCTTATTTTAATTGGATTCCATTGACTAATATCTGTTTCATGGTCAATTCTTCTTGATAAGTCTTGCATACAAATGATAAAAAAAATAAGGGGACAGTGGATCCCCAAGTCTGATGCCTCTATTAGGTTCAAAATATTCAGATGGATTTCCATTGATCATTATAGCGGTGGTGGTTGTAGAAATACAGTTCATAATCATTTTAATCAGCGTTTTTGGAAAGTTTAGTTCATTAAGGGAGTCATGGATGAAAGACCATTCAAGACGGTCAAAAGCTTTTTCCAGGTCTATTTTTAGCATCATTTTTGGCTTAGTGTTAGAACTCTTTTGAAAGGAATGGATGGTGTTACGTCCCGTATTTTTATACATTGGGACAACCCGGATTAACTATGGTAATTTAAGGCCAAGATTATTCCGGGATTTGAAGTCGGGACTTTTGACCATTTGATTTTATTGTGAGACATAAGTTATATATGAAATTGGTGGCATTGAACACTTAGGAAAAATTGGGACCAAAATTCATAAAATTGGAATTTAAAATGTTGTACAAAAATGCCATGGTGGCCATGTAAATGGGATTGGTCCCACACATTGTGTGACCAATTTTAATTGGTCCAACACATTGTGTGGGCCAAAGTTAATATAGATATTTTAAGGAGACTTAAAAGATGACTTCAAGTCATCTTCTATCACTTTACACTTAGAAAAGAAAGAAGAACTTGGGAGCTCCTCTTTCCCCACTGTTTTCGGCCAAGCCTCAAGAAAACCAAATCAATTTCTAGCTTCTCAAAAATTAATTCCTTGGTATAAACCCACTATATTGAAGTCCCTAAGTAGCGTGGAAGAGTTGTTGGGTCATCCAACCATTAGTAGTGCCCAATTGCAAACCTTAGCTATTGGAGGAAGTGAAGAACAAAGGTAAGATTTCATCTTGTTTATGTATTGTGAATCTTGTATGCCTATTGTAGTATGCTAAAATGGATAGAAATAATGAAATATGGAATGTTGAAGTGGGGTTGTGTGTTTGGTATGTGGGCCGTGTGGGGTGTATGTGTGTGTTGTGTGATTGAGTTGATAAATTGGTTCTTTGTAGTTTGTTAATTGTTGTAGAGTGGAGAAGAGAATACCAATCGTCAATATATGTATACATGGATGTAATGTAGCCGTGTGTAGCCCCAAATGTTTGGCAAAAAATGAATTTATATCGCTTAGCGTCGTAATGGTTATTGTGATGACTTGTAGGTTGGAAATGAGAGTTAAATGTCCCGAATTGATATAGTAGGCGTCGCGGACTGATTTGGAGAACTTGGTGCACTTAATGCAATCCTTATATATAATAATCATTAACATATGTATATGTGTAGTGGGGACGAATGTGAGTCTTATAATGTGTCGAAGATCGCTTTACTATCGTTATTTTAGTTATCGTCGATACGAATTCTAGTTTGGAAATGAGCTTTAAATGACTTAAGTTTGATGTTGAGAATTTGTGGGCTGTTTTGAGGCTAGTTGTGCGTTTGACGTAAGTTGTACATTTTATGAAAATCATATCGTTCTATTGTGGATTGTGATACAAAACATGACTTGAAAATGAGGAAAGTGAAAAAAAAAGGGGCTGCTCGGCTAAGGGGACTGTTTTCGGCCAACATAGAGAAAAATTCTTGGCTTGTTGGAAAAATTATGTGAATTGTTTAGAATGTTCTTGAAGTTGTTAGTATGGATTTGGGTTGATAATCGAATGTATGAACGATATTGTGACTTGAATGTAAGCCATAGAATTGAATAATTGGAAAGTTGTCGAATGGCGTAAAAGAGAGCTACTATTATTATTTTGCCTTTCGAATTGGTTATCAATGTTACTAGGTTGGTTATTGTGGTTGTTGTTGTTGAATTTGAGCGAGATAAATTCTCGGGATGGCCTATTTACAGGGGAAGTGCTGCCGAATTTTCTGTAGAATTTAATGATTAGTTTGGAATGAATGGCTTAAGTGCCCTTAGCTAATGTTTGGTATTCGTCGGCGTAATTGTAGACCTTGGGGAGCCCGAGGCGTAGATTTGGATTAACTTTAGATTGGCTATCTTGGAAGTGCGTTCGAGGTATGTAAGGCAACTTCCTTTCTTTTTGGCATGTCTTAGTTTTCATAGGCTAAATTAGAGCCTTAAGGAAAATTCCAAATCTGAAATCCGAGCATGTTATGATCCGTATATGGTCTTTGGCACTCTTATGTATGATTTGATGAAATATGAACCTTTATGTATTTGAAAAAATCGCTTTTTCGAACTTTACGCAAAAAGGTTTCACTTTAAAGAACTCCGAAATTTCCGAATGCCATAACTTTCACATAAATGCTCGGATTGCTCCAATATATTTTCATAAAAGTTTGCATTACGCATAAAGAGTATGTTTTCCATAAGCGGGCCCGACTTGGGTAAATTCCCATCCGTGGGTCCCGCGACTTCCCTTTATGAAATTCGGGAGATTTTGAAAGAATTTGTTAAGACTGTTATTTCGATTTTCAAATATGATCGTTGTGCTTATGTTTGAATTTATGATATTGATTTTATGCATATGACTACTCACGACTCCATTCGTGCATTTTGTTATTCCCTTCGCCGAGTCCCGGGTCGGTTTTGTTATCGTGCGCGCTTTGATATACTCCGGAGTTATGCTGTGTTTATGGTTCACCGAGCTACTCGCAAAAGAGGGTCGGGTTCCACCTATATTTGGTGTTATGCTGTGTATGGCGTTATGTTGTGATGTGATATGTGATGGGGATACGGAGATTTGAGACTTTCTGGTGTTATGCTGTGTTATGGCGCCATTGACGGCTGGGCGACCATATTCTTCTGTACCCGATGCATGACTTACATGTTTTTGAAAGTAAACAAATTTGATATGTTGGATTTGCATTTATGTTTGATACTTCCATTTCGTTTATGTCTCAGACTTACTTTCTGTACATTCTGCTTTGCATACTCAGTACATATTTCGTACTGACCCCCTTTCTTCGGGAGCTGCGTTTCATGCCCGCAGGTACAGACGCACAGTTTGGTGATCCACCGGTTTAGGACATCCCCTCTTCTGCTGTTGGAGTGCTCTTCTCATTTCAGAGCATACACTTTTGGTATATATATCTTGTTCGCTATGTACGTATACATTTGTTCAGGGGTACGGCGGGGCCCTGTCCCGCCATATGTTCTGTTGGTCTGTTTAGAGGTCTGTAGACGTATTTGTGGGTGTGTGTGCCTACTTCTGTACAGTTGTGTTTATATGACCTCTTTCGTTATGGCAGCCTTGTTGGCGTGCGTTTTGTATATGTTTTGGGTCGTTGTGCCGTTTGGTAGCCTTGTCGGCTTTTGACATATTTGACAGCCTTGCCGGCTTTTCGTGATATATATATATATGTCCGCACTCGGTTGCGTTGAAATGTGTTTGAAACAGTTTGATATAGTTTGAGACGGCATATAGTATTTATGGCCGTATATGCTATCTGTTTGTGAGTCGATTGAATAGGTACGTCAGGGTGCCCAAGTAGGGCGCCAGTCACGGCCTACGGGGTTGGGTCGTGACAGATGGCTTCTTGGACTATGATGGCGTTGTCTACAGATCTCCTTCCCGATATAAAGCTACATTGAGTAGGATTAATAATGTCATTCAATAAGGGTCTAATCCGATTTACTATAATTTTGGTGATAGTTTTGTAAATGGTATTGCAGAGACTGATGGGGCGGTATTAGGTAATGGTGGTCGGGTTTTTTACTTTAGGGATAAGAATAACATGGGTGATATTGATTTCTGCGGGAATGGTATGATTTTTAAAAGCTTCGAAACAAAGATGTGTGACAGCCTCCTTAGTGTCACTCAAAATTTTTTGGAAAAAGACGGGGTGTAGGCCATCAGGGCCCGGTGCTTTCAGAGGTTTAAAAGAGAGGATAGCCTTGTGAATTTCCTATTCTGACAGCTCTTTTGTTAAGTTGTCCCAAGTGTCTTGGTTGAGATGATTGGTGGCTAAGGTGGGATTTGGATTGGACTTAATGGAGGTGGTCATCTCTGTAGTATAAGTGTGTTAGAAGTGATTGAGAATGTTGGTATTTATTTGTTGTAGGTCATGGTTCCATTTACCGCCCTGGTCAATTAGACCAATAATACGATTTTTTCGGCGTCTTTGTATTGTAGAAATGTGGAAGAATTTGGTATTTGCGTCCCCTCATTTAATCATTGCACCCTAGATTTTAATTTCCGAAAATCTTTCTTCGCTTTTTAGAACATCATTGTGTTGAGTAATAAGCGGATCTTCTAGATTATAATAATAATTGTGCTTATTGTTGGGGTCCATTTTTTGGAGGCCCGCTAAGCTGCTTAGAAGGATTTTTTTTTTGTAAAAAATATTACCAAACACGTCTCTATTCCAGTCAAAGGCGGCCTGGGTGAAGTCTTCAAGAATATTGGGGTAATTATGCTTGTTTAGCCAGTGTTGGCTTACTAAGGGTTTAAATTCGGGATGTCTTAGCCACATGGTTTCAAATCGAAAAAAGGGTTTTGGTTTCCCCATACTTTTGTCAGTGTTTAGGATGATAGGACAGTGGTCAGAGTGTGTGTGGGGGAGATGTGTCACTGTAGGATCATTAAAAATACGTAACCAGTCTGCATTAGCTAAAAACCTGTCCAGTCATTCTAGTATGACTTGGCCTCTGTTTTTTCCTTTTATTCGTCCATGTATATTTACTACCCGTGAAGCCCAAGTCAACCATACCAATGTTCTCCATACATTCTATAAAGGCGGCTGTTTTTTTATTGCTTATAGGATTGCCCCCATATTTTTCATGTGTTGCAGTGACTTCATTAAAGTCTCCGCATAGCAGCCATGGCTTTTTGCAATTTTGGAAAACTTTTTGCACGTTATTCCAAAGAATAACTTTATTCACATGTACGGTACTAGCATAAATTAGTGAACGCAGCCAAGAGTTAGTTGAATTGTTTACCGGCACATTGACGTGTATCTCTTGGTCTGTTATAGCTACTGGGTCAATTGCAATTTCCTCATTCTTCCACATAAGGGCTACGCCTCCCGAGTATCCATCAACCTTTATTTCAAACATGTCAGTGAAGCGAATAAAATCCGTAAGACCTTCATGATTATTCATTTTCATTTCAGTTAAGCACATGATATGCGGATTATGCCAAAGCACTAGTGCTCTAAAATTCCTCCGAAAATCTGGGTTATTGCATCCTCTACGGTTCCATAGCATTATCTTCATTTTGGGATGGGTGGTGGTGATCGAGTTCCCTCCATGTGCTAGGGACATTTCCAAATGGGCCAACAAATGGTGTGATGGCCCTTTCATCATTGGTATGTCTTCCTCTGTTAGGGTCGGAATCATCAAGATAGAATATTTGTGCATTAATGTGAGAGGATAGGTCCGTATATTGAATGCAACTCTTAGTGTCTCCGCTGGTATATTGATCAGGTACTTTCTTTCCTCGTTTTCGTGAAGAGACAAGGAAAGAGAGTTCCTCAGTGTTATATTCTGCATGATCTCTTCTAGAATATTTGGCACCCACTGCTCTCGAGTGTTGTGTCGGTAGTAGTTGTCCTCCTCGTGGTTGTGTTGGTACTGGTCCTGGTGTATATCCAGCACCACTTGGTCTTCCTCTAAGTGCAGGTGGTTCGGAAATAGGGGTAAAGGCTCCATTTCCTCCTCCTGGTTTGAAGTTTGTCCCAGTGATGAGCTTGACGAGGTCATTTGTGGGGGTGAGGACTGGGATGGTCCCTCCTCCTCTTATGGTACTATGATCAGCCCCTGGTTCGTGTTGTTGGGCCCTCTTCCATTGAATAGGCTCAGTTGGTAGATGATCTCTAATGCTCCAATCTCTTGCACTTGTAGAGTTTGGAGCGCAATTTGGATTTGCATCTGTGAATAAAGGCCCTGGTTTTCCCCATAATGTTGGTTAGGGCTGTACAGGGCAAACCGATAAACCGCACCAAACCGACAAACCGAACCAAACCGGAAAAAAAACCCGACTAGTGGTTTGGTTCGATTTGGTTTGGTGTTTGGAAAAAAAAACCCGACCATTATAGGGTTGTTTTGGTTTTAACTAAAAAAAGTCAAACCAAACCCAAACCGACCTGATTATAGATATACTACTTTTAAATTATGTTATACATAAAAATATTTATTAAAATGTAATTTATAAATATTTTCTTAAAAATTTTCATAATTTTTGTTTTCTTTCTTACATTTAGATTTGGACTTAAGAAGCCCATCTAAATAATATACAAAAAAATCCCATAAGGAAATGAACACCAGAAGTCCAAAACATGTTATGTAATACAAATGTATCTAAAAAGCCCAATTCGGCTACAGAATCCTTCTCCCAAAATTAGATATTCAGATCCCTTTCTCATTTCACAAAAGCCATCGTTCTCCTTTTCTCATTTCACAAAAAGCCACTGTTCTTCCCTCTTTTGCTTTCCTCTCAAATCAGCAACCCTACAAGACTCGACTTTACACTATAAGCCTTTTGTTTTTCCTAATTAGCTTTAACGTTTTACAAATTTATTTATATTGATATCAATTTGTTGATTTATTACAAATTACAACTTTTTTATTATATACAGAAATTGTCTTTCGCGATGGAAGCTACAACTTCTGGAACTAAATCGTTAGTGATTGACAACAACCCTTCGATTGTGCCAACAGAATCTCAACAACAACAAGGTAAGAACATTCCTCATCGACGCACTCCTCCTAAAAAGCAAAAAAGAACAACTCCTAAAGAACCTTTTAAATCTGGGAATAGTGGTAGAGAGACTTCCGAGATTTGGGATCACTTCTCCAAATTTAAGGCTAAAGGAGGTAAAATTAGGGCGAAATGCAATTAATGTCCAAAAACGTTTGCTGCCAAAAGCAAGAATGGGACTACTACATTATGGTCACATCTAACTGTTAAATGTAACAAATCTCCCTTTAGAATCGTTGATAAGAGACAAACAACATTAAAACCTATTAAAGAAGGGTGGACAGAAGGTCTTTCGGGTTCTAATGAAGGGGTAGTGTATAATGCAGATGAAATTAGGAGGGCCATTGCGGAATTTGTAATTATTGATGAGCAGCCATTTAGAGTTGTAGAGGGAGAAGGCTTTAGGAAATTGATGACTAAAGCCTTACCAAATTTTGAACTACCTCCTCGTGTTACTGTTGCAAGGCATTGCTTGAGGATTTATCAAGAAGAGAAAGATAAGCTTAAATATCTTATCAAGGACCAACGTGTTTGCCTTACTAGTGACACGTGGACATCACTCCAAAATTTGAGTTATATGGTTGTCACCACACATTGGATTGATGACCGATGGAATTTACAAAAGAAAATTCTGAACTTTTTTCCAACACCAGATCACAAAGGCAAGACTATTTCTAAGGGAATTGAGGAATGCTTATTGGGTTGGGGCATTGATAACTTGTTACAGTAACCTTAGACAATGCGACTGCCAATGATGCTGCCATTAAGCATTTGAAGGTGCTAATGGATGATTGGAATGGGGGAATACTTGGAAATGAATTTTTACATGTTAGGTGTAGTGCTCACATATTGAACTTGATTGTAAAAGAAGGGTTAGATGAACAAATTGAACCCATTTCTCGTGTAAGGAATGCGGTAAAATATGTTAGATCTTCTCCTTCAAGGTTTGCTTCTTTTAAGTCATTTGTTGAAAAAACTAAGATAGACACTCATGGTCTTGTGAGTCTTGCTATTGAAACTAGATGGAACTCGACATATACAATGTTAGATACAACTATAAAATTTGAAAAAGCCTTTACAAGAATGTATCTGGATGACCATAAATACCAAAAGTATTGTCGAGAAATAAGTGCAGTAAGAGGAAATCCATCAGCAAATGACTGGAAGAATGTGAGAGCTTTTGTCAAGTTTCTTGATCTTTTCTACCAGACCACTTTAAAATTTTCAGGGACTTTGTATGCTACTTCCAACTGTTTCTTCCGTGAATTTTTTACTCTTCGAAGTTCTATTAAAAAGTATTCTACATGCGAAGATCTTATTTTGGTTGATATGTGTCACACCCCAAAACTCACCCTAGACGTGACCGGCATCCGACGTCATGAACAACATCGGAAGAACCTAAACGATATAATAATAACACTTGAACCCGCCAGGTTTAACATTCGCCTCCAACAGTTTATAAAGTAAATGTAACAATCATGACTATATAAATTAAATCAGCGGAAGTCTTTATTCACCAAATACTAGTCAAACGTAATAACGTGCCCGAGAGTTAGTCAATAACTCAACAACTACCCACAAGAACGTATACTATCGAGCTTTTAAGATAATGAGCAATGTCTAAATCATCGGGACGCAGCCCGAAACTAAAAGAAGAAAAGTAAAGATAGAATGGTGCCCCACGAACAATCATGTGGGCTCACCGAATAGTCTCGAAAGCAGCAAGTTCTCTTAAGTCGTAGGCGTATCACGAACATGCTCCTCAATGATACCTAACATACCATAAAAAACAACAATGGTATGCCTGAGTATTGGGTACTCTGTGAGTGTCTAAGGGGCAATAGTTAACAAAACAAGATATAGTGAATAAAATCAATAAAATGATATCAATGAAAATAACAGTTCAAACCCAAGAATAAAGTGAGTCAGCAACATTAAAAAGTCATCAAAGAACCCAACAATGACAGACATATTAACTTAACTCCTTACCATTTACCAGGCTAAGTATTTCACTAACGAATTCAAATCACCACAAGCCACTCACAGGCAACAAGATATGAAACAAGCCACTCACAGGTAGATCAATCAATCGATACTCCGGGTTAGGAAACCGCGGGGGCTAATCGTCCTCTGGACTAGCACAGCAATAGATACTCCGGGCTTAGAAGCAATGGAGGCTAATCGTCCTCTGGACTAGCACAGCCATAGATACTTCGGTCTAGAAAGATACAGAGGCTAATCGTCCCCTGGACTAGCACAGCAATAGATACTCCGCGCTAGGAAGCAACGGAGGATAATCGTCCTCTGGACTGGCACAGCCATAGATACTTCGGTCTAGGAAGCAACGGAGGTCAATCGTCCTCTGGACTGACACAACAATACTCGTATCGATACGTTAGGATCCATAACAACTAATCGTCCTCTGGACTAGCACAGCTTGCCCATACAGGCCCAAACACAAACAAAATACAAATCATGTCATATTACCAAGTTATCAATCATGGCTTAGAGCCGAATCTCACTTCTCAAGTCATCATCTCAAAATAGAGGCATTTCAAGTTATAACCGATTTAGAGTCTTATTCAAATCTCTTATTCAATTTCAAGTTCAAGAAACCCATTCAACAACAAAGCGAGTTTAAGGTCCAACCTTTAGAAGATTAAGTTCAATCATCCAATAATGGGAAAAGCGAGTTTCACAAAGTAGTATAGTTCGTATAAGGTTCGATGTGGGCTTGACCCTACACGCGCATGACCTTGTCTAAAAGAAATCATCTTTAATTCCAGAATAAATTCCACCAAACAAGAGTTATAACTTATACAAACAATCAAGGAAGGATTCTCAAATACAATTCATGCTTTCACAATATAAGTGTACTTCACGAGTAGACATAGTTGAAAAGATGATTTTTGGAATATAGACATACTTCAAGGAAGATTTTTGGGAAAATCTAGACATACATGAAAAGACGAATTTTGGAATATAGACATACTTCAAGGAAGATTTTTGGGAAAATCTAGACATACATGAAAACACGAATTTTGAAATATAGACATACAACACACCTTCATAGTCAAAAGGATTTTCAAAAGAGACATACAAATCACAACCAAAGAGTTCGTAAAAATCGATAGAAACAGTATGTTCAAAAGAGACATACAAATTACCTTTATATTCAAAAAGGATTTTATTTTTAAAGATACATACAAATTACCTTTATATTAAAAAAAGGATTTTAAAAGAGCCATACATTAGGGTTTTGTATGAGAAGTTCACCCTTTTTATTCAATAAAGAACTTTCGAGAAAAAGACATATATCCATAATAAGGTTTTTAAAAGAGAGACATACCTTAAATCCCGTTAAAATATTCCAAACGTAAGCTCCATGCTTCAAAGAATCATTGTACATCTAATTGAGGTTTGTATGACTAATAAACTATAGGTATCCACCAAATTCGCAGCTACTATTCATAGCTGGAAACGCATAGATACAGACCTCGAAATCCGATCTTTACCGTTCACATTTAATACCTATATGTTAGGACCACTCAGTTCAAATTTTGGCTCGATCCAACGGTTAGATAAGCAGGAAACGTCAATTTAATATGGCTGGTCGGAGGAAATTCTACAGCAAAAATACTAGGGTTTTGTTTTTAATAAAGTGCATCTAAACCAATCCTATTTCATGATTCTACCAACTATTCCATGTCTAAAACATAATAATAATTCCATATATCCATAAAAGTGTGAGGGTGTTACCTTTTTGAAGAAATCCCAAAGCTTCATCCCATATTTGACCTTGAATGAAGTTTCCACAATCTATTGATTTCATATAATGATTCGGTGTTAACCTAGTGATTAGCTAAGGTAATTAACTTAGGGATTTGAGTAAAAGCTCACATTAGAGAGATGATATATGGTCTGGTGGAAAAACCCTCTCCTTGGACGTTTTTGGGTTGTATTTATAGGTTATTATAAAGGCTTGGGCTTTAAAACCTAATCCTACATGAATCGGGATTTTCATTTTATACAGCTTCAGTAATTCGCTCATAACTTTTCGTACAGACCTTTGTTTGACCTCCATAATATATGGTTGGAAAGGTATTTCAAATACCGACAACTTTCATGTTTTGAGTTTTCCCAAATTCCTAACAAAAATACCCGAAAAATGGGTATAACTGAAACTGTCTCAGACTTAGACGAATTTCAGGATTTCTAAGGAACTTTCTTATCTCATTTGACCCCGAAAAGATTATTTAACACCATTATCCATCCCAAGAGATCAAAAAGGTTAAAATTACATCTAAACTCCAATTATTTCACATTGACACCTAACTCGGATTTGCGGGATGTTACAATATGGCAGACAGGATGAAAAGTAAATTTGAGAAGTATTGGGGAAATTTTGAGAATATGAATATGTTATTGCTTGTTGCTGTTGTGTTAGATCCCAGATATAAGATGAAATATGTAAACTTCACTCTTTCCAAAGCATATGGTCCTTTGTTGGGAAGATTAAAGTTGGAAGATGTGGCAAGTGTTTTAACGCGTTTGTATGATTCTTACAGTAACTCTGTCGTTGATACTTCTTCTAATGACAATATTGGAGGTGATACTAGCATGAGTGAAACCGATGATTTGTTGGAATCTGAATGGGAGAAACATTTGGCAGACGAGGGAAATATTGCAAAAAAAAAATCTGATCTTCAGATATACTTGATGGATGATGTGGTGAAGAATAAAGATTTTGATATCTTGTCTTGGTGGAAAGTTTCGTCTAGTAAATATCCAGTTGTTTCAAAAATTGCAAGAGATATTCTTTCTATTCCTATTTCTATTGTTGCATCTGAGTCGGCATCTAGTACAGGTGGTCGAATTCTTGATTCTTACCGGAGTTCTTTATCGCCAAAAATAGTAGAAGCTCTAATTTGTACTCAACAATGGCTACGATCACCTTCTAAAGAATACAATTTTCACGACAGTTTGGAAGAAGTCCAGAACATTGAGCAAGTTGATGAAGGTATTGTCAAATAGCATCTGATGAATATTTGCATGCATGACCCTATTTTTTGATCCTGCTCATGTCTTGATGGTACTTATGAACTGCAGCAGATATGCAATTCTGCATAATACTGCAAATTCATGTCACCAGATGCCAAAAAACAGCACTCCAATCTTGATCCTGCTCATGTCCTGCTCATCTTCAATCTTGAGCTTCCTAATTCCTGATTTCTTAATCCTTGTGTTGCCTCTAAACTTGTTGCATATGTGAAACCATGCAGATTTGGCTTCCTTCTTCCATGCAGATACTGAATTGCACCAATACCATATAATGCTTGTTTAAAAAGTGGATATTTGCGAAAATCAGCTGCAAGCCTGCAGTAGTAGCAGAAGCAAAAAATATTTGGAATCTATGCCTAAATGCATATATGGTTTCTTTTACTTATTTCTCAAAGAGCTGTTGGTTTTCTTTTAAGAATGGAGAAAGAAATCATGGACATATAGCAGACAGAGGACAACCACCCTTTACAGAAATCCTATTTTCTCTCTGATGTCTCATTCTTACTTGCTGGGTTAAACTATTGTGAGGGTTCTGCTAAAACACTAATATATATATAGCACAATGCTCAATTCCCAAGTTCTTTTGCTCTTGCCATGGCTGCAGACACCAGTTTGCAGACGATGTCATACTGTGCTGTTAGTCTTTTTAGAATCTGGTTATATTTTTATATTATTTACCCAATATATTAATTTATTCTTTTTTCTTGCAGAGTATGTAGACTCACCTTTGAGCATTGATTAGCCAGTTTCATTCACGATGCACTATATGTGTGAGAATTGGTATGTTAATTGATTACACTATTCTTTTACAAAAGTTACAGGCTTCTTCTACAAAAAGTTATTTTGTACAGCTCATTTTCTTTGATAGTTATGAATTGGCTAGCACTTATTCTCCTATATTATAACAATTCTTGCACATTACAACATTGCAGTTGATAGAATTCCTGTTAGTCCCTCTTGCATAGAAAGAAACTGCTTTTGTAGCTTGTGATGTTGTCACTCTGCAGCTGCAAACCTCTTGGATTTCTGCACTTATTTCTCTGCTGTGTTGATCAGTACCCAGACCAGCATACCTGCAGAAAACAATATCAGTAAAACCAGGTCTGCAGCCCTTCAGTAGCACTGCATCTCTGTAGCCTCTATAGTATATTGCACTGCTTTTTCTAGCTGGTGTAAACAGCAGTACTTGCTCAATCTTCAAGCTGCAGTGATTCCTTTCAGTTGCTGTATGTATCTTGCAGGCTGCAGCCTTTGTTTATTTTTTGTCAAATTACATCACCTCATTTCCTCATTATTGACAGATCAGTGATACAACCATCTTCCAGCTTTCGTGTCCTCCTTTTGTTCTTGTGAGTCCATGCTAAACCTGCACTTTCCTTGCCAAGGTACCTGCAAAACAGAAACCAGTGTGAGTAGATAAAGTACCATCATGTTCTCTTCCCATAGGATTTGAACATGATGGCAGTGATCCCTATTTCTCTCTACCTCAACAACCTTGTGTCTCCATGTTAACTACTACAGCAGTAACTTATTCTCCTGCTGATGACTTATTCCAATTCCTGCTGATGTGCAATTTTGTTCTCACACCAGCAACCTATTTCTCACACCAGCAGTCAAAAGCAGATCTGCACATTACTCCTTGTTTCTCCATGTATCATGATTTGCAAATTGCCAAAAACTTCCCTCCAGACTAACCAGCACCAATCAATTTTGCACCTCATCATGATCTGCACATTACTCCTATATTTTTTCAGTTGGTAAAAACTAAATTAAATTTCTGCATATTTACATTGCTTTAGTTTCTGTAAGAGAGGCTGATCATTCAAGTATAATCATAAGAAATGAGTAAATAAACCAAGATCGTTATAAGCTCCTTTGGAAACCTTTATACCTCATCTAGAACTACATATGACTTCACTTTTTATTTTACAGATGAGGAAATAGAACCAGATATGCAGATTGCTTCCAACATTATGTTGCTTGAGTTTAATTGAGAGTTGAAACAACTTCAGTTGTAATAGTCTAGATGATTTAGAGTATACTCAAACTCTAAGGTGGATTTTTGTTTTTGCTATATCTAACATTTTATGGCCATTTGACATTTTAGCTATTTGACATTTTAGTTATATTATAAAGTTAAAACTTCAAACAGTGTTCTGCCTCCATCTTATATGTTAATATTTTGTACTAGAACTCTTTTTAAGAAGCACTGCTCTGTGCTTTTCATTAGATACTATGAAAAACCCGACTTTTATTGGTTTGATTTATAGATTTAATAACCCGACAAAAATAGTTTGGTTTGGTTTGTACAAAATCCAAACCAACCCGGTCCATGTACACCCCTAACGTTAGTAGTGAACTTTTGTTACATGATTTTCAGTATAATGGTTGCTTTAAAACATGCAGTAACAGATTAAAATATCACTTATTTCCTCTTAACTTATATGGCAATGTTTGACTGTAAACAATGTTTAAAAGGAACATTTAGTACTTGTGTTCTAGTCATCATCATAATCATACTATATTATAATTAGTGGGAAGCCCCAAAGTTATTTTAACCAATTCTTTCTGGCCTCAGGATGGCTAATCAGAGCAAGAGCACAGTATACTTTAAAAGTGTGACACGGCTAGTGAAAGAAGAGATTCTAAACCTACTGTGATGTACATATGGAGAAGTACCTTTCAAGTACCTTGGAGTGTCACTACCCACTAAGAAGTGATACTGATCCAGTGGCAACCCCTTATAGTAAAAATGGTGGCAAAGAACTCTTCACGGACTGCAAAAAATTGTCTTATGTTGGAAGGATTCAACTGGTTTAGTCTGTTTTGTTGGAATTCAAGCCTATTGGGCTCAACTTTTCTTAATACCAGCTAAGGTACTAAAAACTGTTGAATCATATTGCAGGAGTTATGTTTGGTCTGGGGCAAATGCTATTACAAAGAGATCATTAGTTGCTTGGGAGAAAATGTGGGCAACAAAAAGTATTGGAGGCCTGAATTGATAAATCTGAGTTTGTGGAACAAAGCAGCAACTCCTAAGAATCACTGGGACTTGTCACACAAGATGGGCAAAATTTGGATCAAATGGATCCATTCACACTACATCAAAGAACAACAAATGGATACTATGGCCATACGACAACAGATGATTAGGAAAATCATTGAAGCAAGAAATGTGGTGAACCAGAGTCAGATAGTGGTAAAGAATAATAGGAGTATGATCAGGAAAATATACCTTCAACTTATTGGACAACAAGTTAAAATTCCATGGAAATGTTTCATATTCAGAAATGAAGTTAGTGCTAAAGCAAAATTTACTATGTGGTTACACTTTCAAGCGGAATACTTACAAGTGATAGACTAGCAAAGTGGAGGATACATGTTGACCTGATCTGTGTCCAGTGGCGGATCCAGGATTTTCATTCCGAGGGTTTGAAAAAAACAACAAAAGCTAAACATAAAAAAAAGAATGTTGTCCCTAGAAATCGAACTTTAGATGTTGGAGAGAATTTTGAACACCTTGAACCACTTGAACTAACCTTTTGCATTTGTTCAAGGTATTCAAAATTTATATATATATACACACACTCACACACACAAACACAGAAAATCTACCCTATATAGATATAATTTTTTGCCGAGAGTATTAAGGTGAACATGCTCTCTCCCCTTTAAAAACGCCCTTGCCTGTGTCTTATGCCAGGTATAACATGAGAGTAGAAATCATCTATTTTTTTGCTGAGTGTATGTTTACTAAAGAAATATGCGACAGAATGATGACTTGGATGAAGAGAAAACCATATAGAGCTCCAACAGGGGCACAGTACTTCCAATGGTCACTGAGAATGCCAACAGGAAGTCACAGGTTTTCTATGTATTTAAAATGGTGTATGCTAAGATCATTTATGGGATATGGACTGAGAGAAATTTGCACATCTTTGAGAAGAAAAATAGGAACATTGAAGACATTAATACTAGGCAAGTAGCAACTTCAGAGCCAAGCCTGGGACCAACTCAATGTTGCAGAGCCTTAAGTTTAGACTAACAAGCATGGTGTGAAAAACAGACATCACTGTGGGAGGTGTGCTCTTGGCTTAGAAGAATATCCTAGCTAGAATGTTGTGTTTTCTTCTACAAAGTCTGTTAGATAGACTTTGTTAAGACAATAGGGTTCATTGAGAAAACAGAGTAAGATTTTTATGCTGTGATTTTGTAAAGTTTGCATTTGCTGATTAATATGACCAGTTTGTTACCAAAAAAGGGAAGCTCCAAAGTAAAAAGTTAACAACAATAATATACACAGTGGAATCTGGGGGAGTTTGCTAAAAGGCCACTCTCAACACTTATTTAGGTAAAAGGCCATAAGTCTCAAAGAATTGGGTAAAAGACCACTATTTATGACATCATCAAATGAAGCCTCCCAAGTTGTCAACCCTAGGCCTAAAGTTTTAAAAAATACAAAACAGCCCCCAACCACCAACATTTAATTACCCCCAATTGAGCAGCACAAATTTTTTTTGTTACCCTAAAAGCTCGAAGCTTCCCATTTCTACACTTTTCCGATCCCGTTTCCGGCCAAATTTTCGGCTTTTCATCTAAAAATTAGTCCCAAACGAGGGATTTATTCCCTACTTCAGTCATTGTAACTTAAATCTCTTAGAAATCAATAAAAAGAATCTTGAATTATTTTCACCATTGTTGTCAAAGCTCAATTATCAGGAGCGAATTTCGTCGGCGTCTACTGGTGGAGTTCGTTTTGGGTTCTAAATCCTCTTATGGAATCAATTCTCCATTAAAAGAGTTGTATCCCTGCTGTTTTTTTTATTTGAATCTGGTATTGTTGTAAGTCTAGTCATCGACCAATTATAGACCATAGCAATAGTCTATTGTATCTTTAGTATGGCGTCGATTGGAGAATATGTTATAGTAGGTGGTGATTACATGGGTGAATGGGTGGAGACCCCAAAATGTTGGAATTAGAATTCTGCGAGCAAGGTGACAGTGTCGATCGTCATGCGTCGCAATAGTACGTATAACGATATGGCTGAGAGCGCAAAGGAAAGCAGAGAGTTAGATTGTGAGCCCGTCGACTTGCGCATTAGTTATATGATTAATGCTCTGCCCACTAGGGGAAAAGCTCACCCTTCTTTCATAACGAATGATAGGCATGTGGTATTGTATATGCTTGATGTTGCTGCTGATGGTTGTAGGCCTATTTTGAGAATAAATGTTGTTGAGATGTCTCAAGCAGCGTCAATATCAGCACCCCTACCCCCACCCCCACAACAACTAGTCGATGCAAATTCAATGCAAAATGAGAGCACAGGTGATCTTCAATGGATACGGATGATCATGATATTGATGTCGAAGAGTGTGATGGGCAGCCTAATGGATCACAAACCAACCATGTCTTCAATGATGTAATTGATTTTTACATCAGGCAAACATTCGATAGCAAGGAACATTTAAAATTTTTATTGAAGAAAGCTACAATAAAGAGGCCATTCGGTTTTGTACCGATCAAGAGTAATATCAAATACTATAAGGTGGAATGCACATCTCCTAATTGTGGCTGGATGTTGCGGTGTAGTAAGTACAAGAGCTCGGATAGGGTTCGCATTTACAAGTACGTTGGGGAGCACACTTGTGGTGTTGAACATGTTACGAGCCTTAATAAGCATGCCTCATCACATGTCATTGCATCAGTCTTGATGAATGACTATATTGAAACCAAAGGGCCATCGACAAAGGAAATCTAGAGGATGGTTTTCAGGGAGTTTCATTGTAAACGGAGCTACTGGAAGTGTTGGAAGGATGGTATAATTGCTAAGAACTGGGTTAGGGGGATACCGGAGCACGGGTATGGTTGCTTACCAGCTTATTCTTACATGGTTGAGAGTCTAAATCCGGGTTCTAGAATTTGCATCAGGCTTGAGGATGACAACAAGTTTTTATATTACTTCGTGTCTTACGCAGCTTGCATTCGAGGATATACCCACATGAGAAAGGTTATTGTCGTTGATGGAACATATTTATACGGCAAGTACGAGGGTGTCTTGTTGTCTTCCGTCGCATAGGATACTGAGAACCATGTGTTGACACCCAATTTTCGCCCTCTTTTTTCGTTTAATTAATTTCACTATACTTCTTAGTCCTAAAAATTCCCCAATATGAGTTTGGAATATTTTCACTAATTACTACACTAATTTTCGAGATATTATTTCTCTAAAATTAAGAACATTCTTATTGTTTCTTAGAAATTACCAAAATATCATTTTTTATAATTAAAATCACTCGAGAAATAATGTTGATATTCGCATTTCAATAGTGGCGTTGCATTTTTACTTTAATCCTATTTATTACTATATTATTCATCTTCTTACTCTATTTTAAAACTAAATACATATATTTAATTACTTGTATTGTAATTTATATAGGTATACATTTTGTGGGAATTAATTAGGACAAAGAAGTATATTTTAATTAATTGATTAAAGTAAAAAGGGATTAGAAAATAATTCATCTACCAAACATTGGGCCAAATAACCCCATCACCAATTCCTATTCTATAAAAACACTAGCCCAATTTCACCTTGACCCGACCCAATACACCCAATACTAACTAAGACCCCTTTCATTTCATTCTCAAAACCAAATCAGAAACAAACCTATCCAACAGAACCCTAGGCCTCTCCCATCACCTATTTCCCATCAATGCTCTCTCAATCCAACGAATACAAGCCAGGTGTTATACCCCATTTAAACGGGTCAAATCGGAGAACAACATATTGGTGATTCTTATTTTGTTTATTTTAAGGAGACACCACCTAATTAATTTTAAGGTGAATTAGGACACCTAATTATTAACTAAGGTAAAGCCTAACTAAACCTCTGTTAATGATCTGCTTAATTAGTGTAATTCTAGGTAAGGGTTATTGATTATCCTAAAGGGAGGGGTTAGGCATCCTTTAGAATCCATTAATTATGGTTACCGACCAAACTTAGATTAATATCAAAAATATAATAAATAATATTTTATAAGTAATTTTAGGAAAGATGTCTCATAGGATGCATATACGTAATTAAATAGAGAAACCTTGCAAATAAATAATATAATGCGTTTCTAGACTTGCATAAGGAAATAATTATTTTCAAAGGCCAAAATCATTTTTTATAAATCATACATCTTAATACCATTTTATTTTAATAAAAACAATTCCACCATAACTTGCGTGAATGTTAAAATAAGGAATCGCATATAAACAATAGCTTTTAAAAGAAGATTTAGCAAATTTGAACCTTGGATAAAATTATGTTATGTGAATATGACGATGCAAACAAAAATCTAGATTTATTTTATAAATATGATGCAAAAAGACATGATTTTTATTTCTCCTTTCTATTATTTTTTGTTAACTACATTCGGCTGAAAAATATGCATAATTTGGATAATCTTGAAAATTTGTTTACAAAATATACTTGAGTTCATATTTGCGTATTAGTGACGTTTTAAAAATTTCTAAGATAGTAAGAATAAAACATGATTCCCTTAACTCAAAATATGTATTCACGCTATTGAAAATCAGTTGTTCTAGTAAAATAAATATTATAGATACTATAAACTAAAAAAAAAGAAGAGAATGAAACCTATAGAATTAATTATTGGTTTCTCTTTTAAATTAACTACCCATTACTACTAAAACTATCCCCACTAATCCGCTAGGATTCATCTAATGTTAAGAAAACAAAACAAAGTAAAGCGTTAGTCATACAATACAAATCAAAAATGCACAACGGAACATGAAATAGAAGGGGATAGAAATTAAATGGATCGGCCCATTTCAGGCCAATTGTTGCGAACTGTTGCTACTGTTGGGCCTTGGCCCAGAAATCTTTTTTTTCTTTTTTTATTGTTGCGGACAAGGGCTGACTCAAGAGAGAAATCATGTTAGGCTTTAACCCAACACCGAATGTGGAAGAAGAAGAGTCCCTCAGACTCATATGCGATGGTCATGCATAAAACGAAAGAAAATGATTAGTACGTAATCAATAAATAAGGCTAAACATATATAATGTAAATTTAAAACAAACCAGTGGCTTATGTATATACTGTATATATTTAAGTATACCTCATGCATACACATTGATAAGGATGTATAGATGGTTAGTATTGGAAAGGTTTCGCCCCCATCTTCCCGATGTTGCACAAGTTCCAAGGGATTTCATGAATCCCAGGCATGGCTAACACCGGGGAGGGTTCAAGCTTGATCCATAATGACCAATCTAACCTCCCCATTAACGTGCTTTAATGAAGGTATACCAGTAATATACGCATTTATACATAATTCAGCCATAACACACTTAAGACATATAAGCAGGGCAACACTCAAACATAGGTAGAATCAAACAGTGTGACGTTTGTTGCGTTCAGATATGCACAGGATTGGGATGAGCCAGGTTACTATCTATAAGATTTAGGCAGGCCATGCTTTATACTTGCAAAGGCTTATGAAATTCAAACAAGGATACACTTGAAGTAGCATGTATAGGATTCAGACAAAAATACGCATTTGCAATTCATAAAGAAAATCTTCAGACAACCACATATTTCCAATCTTAACAACACAAACAGCCTTGCTGTATTGGAATAACTGCCAGTCTTTTACAGCTTATGATAATGCTTAAATCTGTTCTTCAGTTTAGACACAATAAGAGGCAGACAAACGGAACACAAAGCATTTTGTGTCATAAATATAGAGACAACAAAAGGGAGCAGAATTAAACATATAGAACGACAACATAGGTTCGATCCTCAAATTCCATAGTGTTAACAGACTCTAGGTGATCTAAGCTTGGGCAAACATTGTTGACACCCAATTTCGTCCCTCCATTATTCCAATTTATTTCCTTGGACTTCTAAATTTATTGACGAGCTAAACACTTTATTTTTACTATTATTTTTTATTGATACTACTATTAATATCGTTACTTTAATTTTCACTATTTTTACTATCAACATTACTAGTATTACTTTATCACAAATTTCAAAATAGTTCGTCATCATTTTATTTTCGGATTTTGTGCTAGTTAAATTAATTATACTTTATCAAGTCCTTTATTTTCTACTTATTAATCACTAATTATCATAGTATATATTATACTAGTTATTAAATTAGAAGCCCAAAAAATAATTAAATTAAAGGAGGAATGACCACAATTTCAGCCAAATAAATGGCCAAAACGAACGAGCCCATATTTTCAGATCAACATCTGAGCCCAAATCAGTCCACTACCATTACCCGGACCAGCCCATCACCTTAGATTACCCGGACCAGCCCATTACCTTATATCACCCGACCCGGCCCAACGGATAAATACATTTCATCTTCCTACCCTAATCAAAGAACAGACGCCGCACCTCACTTCTTTCTCTTTCCCTCTCTCTTCCAAAATCTTGACCATCTTTAGCCATGGCAGTTCTGCCTACACTATTTCCACACAAGAAAACGTCCCTATGTTGCTTTATCCGAGTTTTCTGTTGTTGACAGAGAAAGAGATCCTTTTTTTAGCTTCAAACACGAGTTGATCTTCAGAGACCAGGGAAGGTCAGAAAATTGCTTTTGGGTCCGTAGTATACCCTAAAATTTCGCACTACTTTGATCTGTTCTTTAACAAATTTTCATAGAAACTTTCTGGGTTTTGAGTTCGGTCAGCCACCTTAATCCCTCTTGAAATATCTGCATTTTTTTTCAACCACTGTATCTCGAAACATCCGTTTGGAGTACTAAGTAGGTTACTTTTTTTTTTTTTTTTTCAATTCTGCTATTACTTTAAAATCGAGGGTAGATCGGGACTCGAAGCCCCGCTTCACTGCACCATGAACAGGTAAAATCCGACGCTATTTGGGTTCATTGTCTTGTTGAAATTCTGTTAGCATATAGAAACCATGTCTTAATGCCTCGTCGTTGCCATTTGTGATTCAAGAAATATGTTTGTGTTTTCTTATTTCGTGTGGCTGCTATAGTTGAAGAATGATAAGTAGACGTTAAGGTCTATGTCTTAGTTCCTAGCACTTGTTGATATCCGAATATGCTTTACGGAAGTTCTATAAGCTAAGTCATGCTAATTCTGCTTCTAAAGTTTCAAATATAAAATTCTTTGCTCCTGCTAAAAGACCAGTATTTGTATGCGTTTATGTATCAGTTTGGATTTTGTTTAGTCGATGTTATTTGTTGATTTGATTTGATCTCTAGTCTATGTTCTGTGTTCAATTCTGTTAGCAGCCATGCATTAGACCTAGTTCTATGTTCAGTTCGTTCGTATGTTTATGTGAAAATAGATGTGTCTTAGACCCTGATGCACGTTGTATCCAAGTGTTTTGTCTGTGAGGTTCATGAAATAAATCGTGTCAAGGCTATCTCTAGTGATCTGTTCAGTTGTCTCAATAGGTTCAAGTGCTAGTTTCCTTTTCGCTTTAGAATCTCATCCTGCTAATCTGTTTACAATTTGTGCAAACCAGTCTTAGTTTCAATCCCGCTTGAAATGAAAAGGATTAGTTTTCCTTTTAACTCATTTGTATGAATATGCAAAGATAGTGGTCTGGTCCTGTTTTGGTTCTATTTGAATCCAGTTTACTTGATCATTCACAAGACTATGCTAGTGAATAAGTGTTGAACTTGTATATGGTATTCTCCTGTTTTTGAAGTTAGATTTCCTCTGAGTAAATCAGTCATTTCTCTGAACTTGTCCTTTATACCCATATCCTCAAAACTGATTTGCGTTTAGCATGCCATTTCGAGAAGCTAATTTGTTGAAGTTTAGCTGAAGGATTAGTTTGTGAATCTGCGTTATTCTCAGTGTAAGGAATCTGCCCCCAAAAATTGTCTCCTTTTAAAATTCTTGAGTTTTGAAGTACGCCTGAGTCCTAATCATTTCCGACTTCTGTTCCAAATCAGTTATTAGTCATAAAGGCTAAGAGTTCTCTTCCTTTCAGGAGGATGTAACTACTTTTTGATTAAAATGCCTGACGAACTTGAATGTGTATTAAACTGCCTGATTTCGTATTTATCCTTATTAAATAGTGGTTGTTTGATTTTACTTAGCTAAGATGTTTCTTGTTAGATGTGCCTGGCAAACTTAAGTGCGTATTTAAGATTATTATGGTTTGGAAGCTTAACTATCTTGTTATCTTAATACATTTTTTCAAAACTTAAAACAAGTCATAATATAAGGACAATTTGCTTAATGGCTGTGGGGCAAGCTGCTAATATCACCTACGGAATATGACTTGTCTCATATTACAAGATTCACATAAGTGTTCTTAAACTCCAGGCTATGTGTTGGTTCTTTCAAATTCCTTTTTTATTCCTTTCGGTATTGATAATTGCAGATTCTTTCTTACTAATCCATTTTTTTTTCTTATTTGCCTTGCATGAACAATGGAGCCGAAGAGTCTCGTTTCGGGACTCGACGTGGCTGTTAAACTCGGAAGTTACATCTACTCTGCATTCATTCCCCTCGCTCTTTCTTGAAATACCATCCGAACCAAAGCAACCAGAGAGAAAAAAAAAGATGGTTGCAGCATCTTTCGTTTTGGTCTTCCTGGCGTGGATTCTTTTTTTATAATTTCATTTCCTCTGCTTATGTCTGCTTGCTTTCATTTTAGTTGTGTTGGAATGATTTTTATCCTTAATTATGTGTTTTCTATTAGGAGGGACTAACAATACAAAGAAGAATAAGAGTTGCTTTGTTACCATTCCTTAGTACAAAAAGTATGTTTGGAAATGTAGAATCAACAACAGGAACAACAGTTACAAAAACTAATGCAAAGTGGAGCTTAAGCTTTAATAGAATATAATTAAAGAGGGTGAAGAATTGTCAGCGCTGTCCAGTGTTAAAACCGAAGTAGAAGAGACAAAAAAAAAAAGAAATTTGAAGTTAAGGAAAATTCAACCTCAGTTAGGACGCAATTAATTACAACAACTCTTGAAGCATACATCATTTGTTGGAACATTCAGTTAGGGAAATGGAGCGAAAAAGGTGACAACTTACCCGTTACATCAGCTCGATGAAGAAGATGAAGGGGTCGAGGATTTCTTCAGATAGAGAGGAAAAGCCAAGTCAATTGAAGATGAACATCAAAAAAAAAAAAAAAAAAAAAAACTCTCCAAGTGTGCAGATCTTTCATTCTAGAGGCGGAGTGCAGCTAAGTTGCATCTGAGATGCTTTCTTTGACCGAGATTCTAGGGTTTATTTAGGAAACCCAGATCCCTTTTCTTTATATTGTTTGCTGCTTTCATTTGGTTTTGTCTGAACTTTGTTTTTATTGTACTTTGCTTTTATTAATAAAATATCCACTAACTTTCTTAGTGGTATTTAAAAAAAAAAAAAAAAAATTTTAACGTTTGGTTATTATTTGTGAGAAATTAGAAGGTTATCATATCCAATGAAGAAAGAAGTTTTGTCCGTAAGGAGCTAAAACACCACAATATATTTTAGTCCCTGTTATGAGTATGTTTGTCCATTAAGTTAATCAGTCACCTAAATGGCTTAGCCATTAAGTTACTTAGTCATTAAGCTACTTAGCTATTAAGTTATATTTTTTTCTATAAATAGTGGTCATATGTAGAATTGAAAGAAGAGGAAGATAATCTGATATCTCTCTACATATTCTCTCTTTACATATTACTTTCGTGTATTTACGTCATAGTTTTTATTTTATAACACGTTATCAGCACGAGGCTCTGTCATTTTGAGCAAATATTATGAGATCGAAACAAAAACGCTGCTATATATAGTCGCAGAACGGTGAGATTACTAGGAGGATTTCCTAAGGTATGTGTCTTTAATTATTTTAAAGTGGCAAAATAGTGAGCTTGAGGTATCTGTTATCCTCGTTCCATGTTATCAGTATTGATATTCCTTTTGGCGCTACTGTTTGATTTACATGTTAGCTAAGAAAGAAGGTAATTACGATCTCATGATTAGCTAGCTAAAAGTTCTCAACTTTGTTCATGGAGAACAAATATAGTGAAACAAGATATGAATTAATTCATATCCATTAATTGTTAATGCTATTTACTTATTGCTTATATATTATATTTGTAATATTTGTTCTACAACAATCTTATTAAATTGAATATATATCTCACTTTGTGGATATACTTGAACTCCTGTAGAGTTAGCAAGCGATATACAAGCCACCAGTAGTGGCGATCTTTCATAATTAAGTTATGTTATGGCTAAATTATATCTACGCCTATAACCACCGGAAGTGGTATTATTTTCATAGACTTGTTGTGATTACAACTGAAAATGTGTTAGAGAGAAATTAAAAATTCACTACGTTATATATATGTCTCGATTTGGTCCTGAAGCAGCAATATCCTAAAAGAGATTGTAAGCAATCACGATTTGATATGCTTAGGGCACGTTCAGATGATTGTGTTCCATTCCCGAAGAATGAGAATTTTTGATAAAAGCTATAAATATAGATCCATTCCCTGAAGTGAATGTGATAATATTTAGTAGAGCTTATCAATACAGACGTGCACTTGATTGTGAAAATATTATGATTCATCTCCAGAAGAGGTAGAACAATTAAGAAGAAATAGTCTGAATATTATATGCTTTACTCCTGAAGTACTAAATTCATAAATTTGTTCCTCGAGTGGTAAACTTTGAACTCTACTCCCGAAGCAGTAAAACTTTGAGCTCTACTTACGGAATAGTAAGACTCTGAATTCTACTCCAGAAGTAGTAAGCCTATGAATATTACTCCTGAAGTAGTAAGGCTTTTAATTCACTCCTGAAGCAGAAAGAACTGGTAAAATATCTGAGAAATATTCTCAGCAATGTCTTCTTGTGCTTGAGCAAAATAACGAGTTATTGATGAACGTCGTATTGCAAGCACATTTGAATAATCAGGTTTCATTTTCCGAAGTGAATGAAGAAATACCACAACCTGTCTCCTGGAGAGATAAAATACAAGGAATATACATGTTATTTTTGTGGTATGAAATTAAGACATAGCAACACGCACTTGTCGTATGCAGAAACATCTTAAATAATTTTATCAAAGTATCATTCTAAGGAAAAGGGAGCAGAGTAGAATGGTTCTGCTATAACCACATTAATACATTATGGTTAATTGTTATTGATTTTCTCGAAGGAAATAATAATTAATGTATTTTCTCCTGAAGGAATTAATAACTATGTGGTTGCCTCTTTGATACAAAATGTTCAGATGTTAATGATGAATCTCCCTGAAGGAGATGTTTGAAATATTGAAGTTTAGAATTCAATGTTTATTTCGTGACACCAATAGTGTCGAAATTTGTTTTCATGGTACCAGAAGTATTTAAGAAATATTTGGTAATAGAAATTAATGATCAAAGGCTCCAGAAGAGCTAATTATTTATTTACAAGTATCATGACACTAGCAGTGTCCAAATAATATTTGATTATGATAAATAAATTAAAAGTCTCTTGAAGAGGATATATATGATAACATCATTTTTCCTAGATCGTAATCGTTACGATCGGAACACAGATTATAGTAAACCTGAAGTTTACTAGCAATAAAATTGGTTATCATATTGGGACTACAAATGATTGGAATATTAAGTATCTTTAAGTTATTACGGGTAAGAAATACGTATATGAAACGTTACCCGAGCATGATGGATCACATTTCACGATAAACCAGAAGTTTATGACATAAAATCTCATGCAATAGTAAATCAGAAGTTTATTAAAATAAACAGCACTCGTCATGGTAAACTTGAAGTTTACTGGTACATATAATTTTATCAGTTGACAAGATCATTTTGGTCTTCCTGATTTAAATCTGATGTGCTAACTAGGTATTCGAAATATATTGAAGAACTAGAAGATTCTTCAAGAATTTGTTTGTGTTGTTTGTTCTCATGATAAGTTGATTACACCAGCTAATGTTGGGACTGAATCCCCTAAAATTCTGGAAAATATAAAAGGTGAATATGGGCCCCTTCACCTGCGATGTGATGTCTTAAATAGATGCATCTATGAGACGGTCACATGTATGTTTATTGTTAACTGACAGTTTGACATTTACAAAGTTGCTTGCTCAAAATGATTGAGTTGGAAGCACAATTTTCAGAATATGTAATCAAGACAATAATCTTGATAATGCTGGTTTATATCTAAGCTGGTTTGGCATTAGATGCCTCCATAATACAGCTAAACCATTGCTTATGAGAACAGAGTTTCAGATGTTGGTCTGAGATATGATATATTGCATACAACAGCACTTGTATGCTTCAGATCAATAAATTTTGATAAATTCTCCCCTCATATTTGGTTCAGGGTCAGGAACTAGATATTTTCATCTTTTAGCATTTGATGTGCGGTACATGATTAATGGATATACCATGATGCACACATATGGATTTTCCCAAAGAAAATGGGGACATATGTCACTAAAATAAGGGGGAGAGAATAAGCAGCTAAGAAATATGTTGTGAATTATCATCAGTATGATCCTCAGATAATTCAAGTCAAATGCTGGAAGCATTTGCTGACCCAACTATTTCATATTTCATCTGCAAAATGCTCTTAATGTCCTTGAAGGACAAAGTCTACAGCGTGCATGGAGCATGGTAGACTAATCGGTTCCAAATATAATAATTCTTGAAAAAGGGAGGAGCAAATGATCATAATAAGGAGGCAATATGCTCTTGAAGAGCTACGACATAACACTTCATGAACCTTATGAGAGGTTCAGGTACCTGAAAATAATGAAGTGTTGAGATCTCAGTAAGTTATGTCGAATTGCGAACCGATACAACATGATATCTTGTCGACAATATTTTGATATAATATAGCGCGCAATATTGTATAAGGTTGTGAGGATTTGATTTCTACGTCTCTTAAAGCATGTTGACGTAGAATAATTACCAAGTAAAATGATGCATCTTGGTAAACGTAATGTTTATTGGGCCAGCAGTCCAAACAACAGAAGATGTCACATTATTTATATTGATGGAAGTTGTCACAGTCTATATGGCTTACTTGGTAAAATTTATATGAAAATTTCTGAAGGATTCAAAATGCCTGAAGCATATACAAATTCTTGGGAAACTTGTTTATAATCCTTAAATGGATTAAATGAATCAAAGCTGATGTACTGAAATCGCCTTAATGAATATTTATTGACGAAAGGTACAAATAAGATCATGTTTACCCTTGTCTCTATATGATAATCAAAACCTTTCATATTATTATGCAAGTTGATGACTTCAATATTATTGGAGCTCTTAAAGAGTTTCCGAAAACACTTGATTATATCTGCTAAAAGAGGTTGAAATGAGAAAATTGAAATGGTCTGAAGTACCATATATTTGTGCAGTTGATGCGTTTATATATCTTGCTATAACTACGGGCATGATATAATTTACTCCAACATGGAGTTATTGAAATAGATCAACTGCATATTGCAAATGAAAGCCCTGGCATGAAAGTATTTGTCCTAACCAATATTGCCAAGTGTTTTGGACATACAGGGCATTCATCTGATCGACATAAGAGTTCAATCTAGATGTGTTATCTATTTCCATGAAGGATTATTGTCATGACAGTCAAATCATAGAAAGACAACAACAGATTATGAAGCAAGTCATGATGTACTTGTCTTGATTGCAACAATATTATACGGCGATGATGCAACTCTATTTGAGAAAAGAAGATGCAGATCATCAACCAGTTCGTCAAATGATTATTGACAGATCTGATAAAAGCTCTGTCAATCTCAAGATATGATAAGTTGGTATACAAGATTTGTTACATCATCGTCAAGAATTATGTGATGCTTTAATCAGGGAGAGCAAATACGCACTGTACTCTTTTTCCCTTGACCAAGGTTTTGTCCCATTTGGATTTTCTTGGTAAGGTTTTTAATGAGGCAGCTCTCAAAGCGTATTACTAGATATGTGCACTCGTTTTCCTTCATTAGGACTTTTTCCCACAGGGTTTTTCCTAATAAGGTTTTAACGAGGCACATCATCTAATTAATGGACATCCAAGGGAGAGTGTTATGAGTATGTTTGTCCATTAAGTTACTCAGTCACCTAAATGGCTTAGCCATTAAGTTACTTAGCCATTAAGCTACTTAGCCATTAAGTTATATTTTCTTCTATAAATGGTGGCCATATGTAGAATTGAAAGAAGAGGAAGATAATCTGATATCTCTCTACAGATTCTCTCTCTACATATTTCTTCCGTGTATTTACTTCATAGTTTTTATTTTATAACAGTCCCTGCCTTTTACTTTAAACACTAATTCCCACTCTCCTTAGTTTAAATCAACTACCTTATAGGATAATATTTATATTTTACATTTTTAGCCTCCTAATTAGCATAAGTCCGGTCGGTTAACCATTATTAATGGAATTTAGAGAATGCCTAATACCTTCCCTCTAGATTAGTTGAACCCGTACTTAGAATCTTTTGGTTTTGTAGACTTTAAAATAAAATCAACTTTAGATAATTACTTTAATTAACTTTAGGTGCCCTAATTCACCATAAATAATTAGGTGGCGACTCCTAACTTTAAATAACCCCGGAATTACCGGAATGTTATAAACCATTTTGACTCCGGTTAAAATAGGGTATAACAGACATACCATAAATTAGTTAGGCATAAAAACATGATTAACAAACCTTTCAATCTTTACTGAACACACAACTAGTAACCCAGCAGTACACATCAGGTAGTACATCAATAGGTTATTGGATTCATTTTTAATACAGTAACAAAGTTAAAACATGTATTTTTGTATATAGTATGGAAACATATAACCTCAACTCCTAGAAAGGAACAGCTAGAGTTTAGAAACAAGAGTATGACAAGCTTTAATGGCACAAGACATCATATAAAACAGGCTGACTAACACACTTAAGTCATTTTTAGCATTATTAACTCATTTGACCCAAATCATAACACCACATCTACCAGACAATTAACTAAGCCATGCTAATATATACTCTGTTAATCCTTATTTGACACCAATCAATATCTGATCTATATTATACGATGATTAAGTGACCAAACTTAACATGGAAACAGATAAGCAAGATCAGCCAATATAGAGTACATGCTCAACACAGACAGACTAAACCAAAATGACATTTAAAGACAGGATCAATTTAACAGGCTAAACTAACAACCAATCCAATATAATAAGCTATAACAGGTAAGCCACAGAGGCCTGAGTTAAGATGGTCTACAAAGCTTAATTACACTGGGCTGAACTAATATACCCACACATTTATTTGCCAAACTTAAACTAAAGCAAAAAAAAAAAAAAAAAAAACATGATTTATCTAACTATACCTAGCATATGAACATGCTTAAACATGTTAGGCTAACTGTCACGACCCAGCTAAGGGCCGCGACGGGTACCCGGGGCTAACCACCGAGCACCGCTCGTTCTATTACTCATCTTACTAATTTAATGCTCTTTTATCACATTTATACTCAAATCGTAGGAAAATCATATTTACTATGGAAACATAAATACTTATATATATATATATGCCTCTCGGCCATCAAAATAATATATATACATAATAGCATCTCGTGAGACCATCTAACCCACATTGCATATCTACGAGCCTCTACTGGAGTGCTAACATAAGGACGGGACAAGACCCCATCATGCCCAAAAATACATATACATGAATATACACAAAAGAATAATCAAGCACCTCCGAAACAAAGGAGTGCTTTCGAATCAGCTGACAGCTACTACGAATCTGGATCAAACTCACCTCCCCGTCTACCTGTGGGCATGAACACAGCGTCCAAAGAAAACGGACGTCAATACGAACATTGTACTGAGTATGAGAGGCATAAACAATGAAATAAGACAATGATACAAAGGGAAATATCAATATGGAACATCTATATCTGACTGTCAAGTATAAGGAAATAAGTCATGCTGTCTTACTCATACTCATCAACATATCATGTATGCATAATGTATAAGCTGTCTGCCCATATAGGTACGGTGTAGTAATGTATAAGCTGCCCGTCCATATTGGATCGGTGTGATAATCATAGCCTGCGTCCAGGCCTCCCGCGTCCGGGGTATCATCTCATGCCGCCCACTAGTGGTGTCTGCCCATGCCATCTGGCCATGGTGTATACGCTGCCCGCCTTAGCGGTGACTTCCCGACCATATAGGCGCGGTGTTATATCATCATCATGACATGGTCATCATAATACTTGCACAAGGCTTAAGAACAACTATACTTTATCGGGGTGACGTAAGGTCGTGATCCCCCGATTTCACTATGGAGCAATCATTGATATTCTGCCTCACCTTGAAGGAATTAGCATATAAGGTGAGTGTAAGCAATATATGATATCATATCATACATTTTAGAATCTCTATACTTTGACTCATCATCTTCATTATAGGCTCATAACATGTCTCTTATCTTATACGGCCATTCATAGACATAGGCTTTTAGCTTTCCGGAATATAGGAACTCATGAAGAGAAAAGAAAGTAATGCTTTTGGATTCATGCCATTAGAAAGAAAGGACTAGCCTCACATACCTTTGACGTTTAACTAAGCTATCGTTCGCTTGTTCTCCTTCAATGTCACGTTTCTACCTTCAAGAAAGAATTCACATCAACGTTAGTAAATCGACTACAAGAACGCGTTACTATTTCTAGGGAAAATTGGGCAGCACTTCCTTTGTTTATAATACTTTTCCCATATTCTATATCAACTCCCAAACGTTCATATCAACATTCACAATATCGCAACAACAATCATCATTTGTATACATTTACCACCATTCACCATTTCTCTTCAATTTCTCCACATTTATGGTTATAGCTTACTATCG
This sequence comes from Lycium barbarum, assembly GCF_019175385.1. Taxonomy (NCBI): domain Eukaryota; kingdom Viridiplantae; phylum Streptophyta; class Magnoliopsida; order Solanales; family Solanaceae; genus Lycium; species Lycium barbarum. The sequence goes on along the minus strand of NC_083343.1, from coordinate 120,811,482 downwards.
CGTTTTCTCATATATAATACTTATTTCATGGTCTAAACGTCATTTATAACATATTCATAATCACAACACACCAACATCCATGATTCCATCCAACTACCATTCACCCATGAGACTATTCACTCATTTATAACCCATTTCTTACATCCTTCTATAATCCAAGTGTTTCAACTCTTCCATACCCTAAATAACATGTAAATGCCATAAAATTTACCTTAGATGTTGTAGGAACAAGCCTTGAGTGATATTGCTATTCTTGCACCAAAACCCTAGATTACTTCTCTTGAAATTTCTTAACTTGGATGAACTTTGATGAGTTTCCCACACTTGGTTTTGTTGATTTGATGAAGTTGATCATCAATTTCTCATGGGTTCTTGTATATGAAATGTGTGGAAGTTTCTAGAGAAGTCTTGAGTTGTGGAGAATGAAAAATGAAAATGAAATAAATGAACTTGGGTCTTTTATTTAAAACTTGAAATCTGATTCGAAATGAACAGTAGTTGAAAGTGCACAGTGGTCGTAAACTCGGTTTACGGTCCGTATTCTAGAATATGGGCCGTATTTCATGGGTGTATTTAAGCATAACAAAACCAGAAAGGTAGGCTGAGGACATGGTGATTTACGAACTCAGTTTACGGTCCGTATTTCAAGTCGTATTTAACTATTCAAGTCTTTGACAGGAAGTTGAAGTTTTGGAATGTTGAAAGACGACAAGGCAGTTTACGGGCCGTATTGTTATATCCCGCATTTTCAGAGCATGAGCGTGACACGTGCTTCCTCAAAAAAAATTGACAATCATGTTGTTGCTACATAATTTAAACTCACGTTGATAGTGTTGTATCCCGTATTTTTTAACGTCGGATTATTTGTAAGCTGAGGTGGGGCCCACACGTCAAGATTTTTTTGGAACATGTGACAAGTTATATGAATCACATATGTAAAGTTAGACACAACTCACGAAGGACCCTTGGGCCAAATCAAAGTGGAAGCCCTCCAAACGAATATTTTTAAGAAAACGTTTTCGGGTGACCTGACTTCGATGGGCAAAAACGGTATTATAAGTTTGAAATTTGGAAAATTACCAAGAAATAGAAGTTGTAGAAACTTTAATTAGCTTTCCAACCATAGGTCGTGGGTTCCCAGGTGACGTCGTTACAAGGAGATATGGACGTTTTAAGGTCGAAAGGTCAGTGGGCTAGGCCCAACTCGGGCCCAACCGGGTTAGGCCCATGACCCATGTTATTTAAGTGAGATTTCAGCCCTTTATCCTCATTTTTCATACCAAAAATACCAGAAAATTCTGGAAAGAGAGAGAGAGGAGCTTTGGAGAGAAGAAAAACCAACTTTGACCAAAATCCGAGCCCCGAATTCCGAAGCCCATGAAGGGAAAAGTGTTGTACGCTGCGTTGTCTTCAATTTGAGCTAAAAATCAACCAAGGAGGAGGGTGATAACGTGGTGGCTGAATTCTTAAGGTATGGATAAGGTTCATTTTCATTGCTAACAAGTTTATTTAAAGTTTTAACGGATTAGAACGGGAAAATAGCGATATAAATTCGTCCGTTGGCATTGTGAATTATGGAATGAGATTTGAAGAGAATTTGGATGAAAATAAATATAGTTAACTTGTAGAATGTGGAGGATGTTGTTATTGATGTTATTTAGTATCTTGATTGTGGTTGTTGTAGATTCTATACTAAAAATAAAGATTTGATGGTTTGAAAGAAAGTTGTAATTGTTGAAGGGATGTTGAAGAAGTCAATGTGACATTAGTATGAATTTTTATATTGTATGGATAATAATGTTAACATGTAAATTTGTTGGTGTAGTTTGTGAATTTGGAAGGAAAGAAAATGTGTTGTCATTGTTATTGTTGCACCTTGAGGAGTTTTCGGGTGAATTATGGATTTTGGTGGAATTTTTGCATATTTTGTAGAATGATATGAAATACTTTCGAATTGTATTTGAATGATCTTAAATTAGTAAATGAATATGAAAACGTTGATATTGGTTTGAAAGTGTGAAGTTGGAGTAGAAGTTGTTGCATTATGTAGAAAGGAAGACTACTTATGTTAGAATGCGTTTTGTATTGATTGTTGGTGTTGTTGGTATTGTTGTGGGTGTTGTTGTTGACATTTTGGCCGAGTTAAATTCTCGGGGATGTTGAATTTATAGGGGAGATGCTGCCCAAATTTTTGTAGACAAGTATGGATTTAAGATTTGATTTCTAAAGGCTTATAGTTAACATTTGGTAATTGTGGCCAATTATAGAATTTGGAGGAAACGGGATTTGAGTTTGGACAAACGCAAAAGGCAAATAAGGTATGTAAAGCTTTACCTTTCCTTCTCTTGGCATGTCTTAGGTTTGATAGGTTTGGATACGAGCCTCGGGGACGACTCTACTCTTAGGAATCCGCGTTTAAATTTGCCCCTTTTTCATTCAGTGGAATTGAATTAAATATTTTACGAATAGTGGAAAAATTGCCTAAACGCCTAGAACTTGCGCAACTAGGACCCCACTACTTTAAAACTCTCACAAGTGACGTCATGAAGTGTAACGTACGTAAATTGTGTACGCCACCTCAGTTGACCCGAGGTGGGCCCACTAATCCCGATTTATCTCTTATTGTATTATTGTCTTATTTTCGAGCGATATTAAAGGAAACGTTTTAACTATTCTTCTAACTACTAAACGACAATTGTTTTAAATATTCCATTGAGTCTTATAAACTATTTTGGGACATGGAAACGATCCCAGAAAGATTATTTCTATGTAACTCACTATGACATCCGAAATACACCTACTATGATTATCGTCCGATTACATTATTACGATTTGTCATTCGATATGTCCTATCGAGTCTTTGTAAATGTATTGTATTTTAAATTGCATTTAGTTTCTCACTACTCCACTCGTGGACGCCTCAATGTTTCCCTCACTGAGCCCGGGCCAGGATATGTTATCACGCGTATTTCACTGCATTGTTCGCCGTGCCTCGATGTGAGGGGGCAGGTATACATGTACATGGGTTGTGGAGTATGCTGTGCCATGTACACATATTCTGATATATGATGATATGATATGATATGATATGATATGGCCATCTGATATGTTTGATATGTGCACATTCTGATATGATATGATATGTTACGGAGCTATTCCCTACTCTGGAGTATGTTGTGTTGTGGCGCCAGTGACGGGGTGGCGACCACGTTCTGTTCACCGTGTCCCATAGTGGGGCCGGATATGGCATATGTTCTGACATGCATTACCTATGTTTTATGAGTAAGCATTTTTGATACTCCGGTTACTACACTTATTTTCTGTATCCCCTGTTCAGATTATGATTCTGTTTATTGTACCTTATGCTTTACATACTCAGTACATATTCCGTACTGACCCCCTTTTCTTCGGGGGCTGCGTTTCATGCCACGCAGGTACCTACAGATGAATAGAAGATTTGTTAGAAGATATTCCAGCAGGATTGGCGAGCTCCATTTGCTTCTGGAGCGTTGCCGAGTCAGAGTGCATGTACGATATGATTTCCGGATTGATGTTAGAGACTTTACAGACAGAGTCGTGGGTATAGTATGTCAGTTGTGTATGCGGCTTCATCAGCCGATATGTCATTCTGTATTATGTGTTAAATTCTGTATGATCACAGATTCTGTTTGATTTGGAAAGCATCGAACAAGCATATTTTGAGAGTTTATTATATATTTTATTTTTATCTAATTTAAAAAGTCTACTAAAATTATGTGTGTCCCAAAGGTCTGTGGGTTCGCTCGGCTTCGGATGTGGGGCCGGGTGCCCATCACATCCTAGCGGAATTAGGGTGTGACACGTATACCACTTTACGGTCCGTATTTCATCGACGAGACCAAAGTGCAAATCTGCAACTTTTCACATTTTCAGAACCTATAAATAGTCATTAGGCTCATAACCTACCTCTTATTCCCATCGCCTTTGAAATCTTACTTAGGGTTGTCAAGCGTCATTCCCTTCTGATTAAAACATCGTATACTCGTATTCTTCGTTAGTCTATTCACTGTATGAGATTGGAAATTTCCGAGGTGTAACACTAACCTAGGTAAGATCACTTGATTAAGGCAGATTAAACTAAGCAGGGTCATTGCTCACATACTTAAACAAACTAAACTAAATTATCATACATAAACATGCTTAACCACACAAACAGACTAACACAGAACATGTTTAACTGAACTATTATACAGGACTAATCAAATCCTAACTAATACTAACATACAAACAGACTTATCTATCAAACTAAATTAACTTAATTAGACTAACATGCTTTAATCACAAAATAACAAACTAAAATAACACAGAGCAACCAAAGAATGCAAAAAAAAAAGGGAATGGAGAATTACCTTCTTCGGGTGCAGCAAAGTGAGGCTTCGAATCTCCGATCTACCTCGAAACACCACAAACTCCGAGTTTGTATACACTCGGATCCGAACCAATACCAAGGGAAAAAACAGAAAAGGATTTAGTATTTTGAAACGACATCAAGAAAATTGTGACTGTTAAAAACTAATATTTCTTAAAGGGGGATTTGAGCGGCTGAAGACGTTTTTTTTTTTTTAAGGAATTTTGGCGGCTAAAGAACTTCTCAAAATGACTCTAGAAACGATTATTTATAGGGGGATTTCTAGGGTTTTCCTGGGGTTCAAAAATTGGGCGCCATTTCTTGGTTCAACGTTCAGATTTTGTAGGTATTTTGACTTTCTCGATCAGAAAAAGAAGGGAAATGGACAAAACCCGTTAAAACTTCTGTACCCGAAAATAAATGGAGCTGATAAAAAATCGATTTGAAATTACAACTAGACAAAACTCATCAAGGTCATTTCAGATGCAAGCAGAAAAGAAAGAAGGAGAAAACAAGATTTACCCTCTTTCAACGGTTGAATCCGGATGGGGGGTACAAAGCATTAATTTCCCTTCCCAAATCGACCATGCACGGTCTGGGGGAGGCGAAATAGACCTGCGATTTCGCCATTTTGGTCGAGGAGCGTAGAGGAGAGAGAGAGAAGAGAGAGGAGAAAGAAAGGAGGGGGGGGGGGGGGGTGCAGCGCTGATTAGATTTTAGGGTAAGGGATTGAAAATGTAATGTTTTCGTGGGCCGGGTCGGGTAGGTTAGCGGGTTAGTGGGCTGGTGAATTAAAAAGTGGGCTGGGTCATTTTGGGCTAATCCAAAAATATTGGTGGTTGATTGGGTTCGGATTTGGACTAATGTTGGCTGAATGAAAGAAACAATTTGGGCTCCTAAAATTAAATAAAAGACCCTCTTTCCTTAATTATATATTAACGTGTGCCAAAATATTATTTACTATAAAATATATTTATTACTAAATAAAGTTACACGATGTTATAGTAACCGTGCGATAATATATTTTAAAAGCTTAACAGTAAATAAATGTTATTGTTTAATTGCGCAATAATAAATGCGATGCGTGTGCATAAGACAGTAAATAAAATGTTAGAAATGATTATAATGCAGATTATAATAATACTGGTAAATAATAATAATAATAATAACAAAAATAATAATAATAATAATAATAATAATAATAATAATAATAATAATAATAATAATAATGATAATAATGATAATAGTGGTAGTAGTAACAGTAAAAATAAAAAATAATAATAGCTAGTGACTACAATAGGATAATGCAACACTGATATTAATAAAAAGCTAAAAATTGTAATAAAGTATAAATAATTATTTCTTAAGTTGCCAAAAATATTAGAAGCGTAAATAAATATTTTGGAGGAAGGCGGGACAAAATTGGGTGTCAACACCAGGATCGCTGGATTCTCACTCTCCACGGCTCTCTTCCTTTCCAATCAGTCTGAAAAGGATTTCCTCCACTTCTTGTTTGAATTTTGAATTCTAGGCTTCCTTGAGAAGCTGTTGAGCTCCTAAATCTGGCTATAAATACAACCCTTTAGCTGTGTGTTTAAACAAGTTTTTTAAGGCTAAGAAATCCCTCCTTTCGAACAAACTTTTCAATTGGGAGAGAATCCTCTTCTCTTATTATTTTTTACAAGCTTTCTCAGTGGAAAACCTCCTTCTTTCATTTTATGAGAACAATTGGAAAAATCCTTTTTTTTTTTAACGAGTCCACAACTAGAGAAAATCTCTCTTTAATCTAAGCTTTTCATTTTTCATAAAAATCCCTTTTTATCTAAGCTTGGATTCTCAGAAAATCAACTTTTAACTCTTAAGTCTTTTGGCTATCTAAAAATCTTCTTGAGTTCTGGGCTAAACAACAAACTACTTCGAGCGAATTCGAGGTCTCGACAACGACAATAGCCTCAATTCGCTGTCTCGAAGAATGTGACATCTCCTAATGCCTCATGTCTGTATAAAACCAACTCGAATCTACCTCTTGTTTTCCATGGTTGTTTGATCCCTGCATTTTCACTTTGTCATGTCTTTGGAATTAAGTAAAATGGGCAAGTGCACAAACTGAACCTTCTTAGGTAGAAACCATGCTGTGTGAATTCATGACCAAGTGGTATTTCTTCTATATTGTGGGTAAGTTTATTTCTGGCCATTGTTGGGGCTGGAGCATGTTTAGCGCTATAAGAGTTATAGTCCAGTCTGAAGTTAGCGTAGGACCCTATCATGTTACATCTGCTAGTTTTCTGTAGCTTAAACTAAATCTAGTTTCAATTTATTAAAGTGCGGATTAAAGGCATCTGTTTTCTTAACATCTAAGATCCCTCTTGGGTAAACTAAGTTCTAAAAGTGTGTATCGATCTGCTTAATTAGCATATGATGTTAATTATTTCCATCTCTTATTGTTGGGACTGTATATCTAATCCTTCTCTGCCTTTATTTTTCATGAACGCTTAGGAGCATTGGAGTTGTAGCAACCCCATTTCTGCCCAGAATATGATAAGCAGAGAAACAACAGTTGTGCACTCCGCTCGTGTCTAGCAGCCATCATTCGCGTCAAAAGAGTCCCCCATCCTTCTTCCTCTCTCTAAATTTCATGTCTTTGTATTGACTAATATTATATATGTTGTTTGTATCTTGACTAACATTTTTATGGACTTGTGTTGCAGCGTTTTTGTTTTGGGTTTGTGCTCTTAAAAGAGTGATTAAGTAGAACGGTTTATTTGATCGTCTCACCCCCTCCCCTTTCTTTAGGTATTAGATTTCAACTAGTCACTCAATTTAGATAATATCTTAATCGTTTTCCAGGTGATTTGCTTAGCATATTCCCAAGTTGTCAAAAGGAATATTTTACAAAAAGAAAGGAGTAAAAGACTATTTTCTTTATAAACGGTTGTTACTAATATTTTTCTTGAAACAGCATAACCATTTTTGGGATCTGAGCATCAAAAGACATCATTGCAGAATCCTTATAAGTACAAATTAACTTTTGTCGAGGATCGGGTTTCAAAAAGTATTGGGTGCAAAACGATTTTTATGTACCAAAGGGTCCAAATCATTTTTGGCATTTATTCTTTCTCGATAATTAACATGAGCAGGTTGATTCTTCAAGTTTTTTAACGAGAACTACTATTAGGACCAAAGTATAGTGGCCCAAACTATTTTACAAGACTATATGATACACATTCCATTTTACGTACATGTATGTATACATATTTATTTTTATATGCTATCTTATTTTTGGCAATTCCTTTAATCATCTTTTCATCATGTGTACACATAAATATTAATCTCATATCACAAATAGTGATTTAAAAAAAAATTATATACTATCTTTACATAGGATATAAATATCGTATAATATACATTATTTTCTCAATAAAATGTAGACATACTAATCCTCCCATTTTTATACTATTTTATACAAAACTAAATCATGAATATATATAGACACATATGTTTACACCTCATGCATACTAAAATACTTTTTTTTTTAAAATATATCATTTTTTTTACATACGTGCATGTATATATTCTCACTAATCATTTTCTATACGTGCATACATTTTTATTTACATGATTATGATGACTTTAAGACTACTATTTGTACGAATCGTCTTAGGAAATTAGTTCCTTTAGCAGTTCCTTAAAATAGGTAATAATAAATAAGAAATAGATAAATAATCCTTCTCTAGTGTCAATTAAACTAAGTTTAAAGACTGTCTTCGGATAGGCTCTGAGGGATGCTTAGCACCTTCCCCTCGGGGTAAATAAAACGCTTACCTAGAATCTCACAGGTTTCAAAGACTAAAAATTGGAATTTACATTTTTACAAATGGTTTCCTAATATTTCCTAAAATTAGGAGGTGACTCTGAAAATTTGCAAAACCAGAGGAAACATAGCCTATAAGTTGTGAACTAGTTTTAATCCGTTAAAAATAGGGCATAACACCCTGTCCATCCGATTGCATTTTGCGTTGTGGACAAGGAATGTGATGATTCTTGGACCTACTTCTTCGAGCAACTCAAGTTTATAATCGCCGATGAACCAGACTTGTGCATCATCTCTGATAGATATAAGAGCATAGCCAACGGTATTTCCAGGACCTATGAGCATGCTCATCATGGACTTTGCATGAAACATCTTTCTGAAAACCTCCGAAAGAATTTCCAATGTGGAGATTCTCTTCATGCATACTTTAATGCAGCAAATGCATATGGTTACGAGTAGTTCAATGAACATTTTCAGGAATTCAGGGATAAAAGCGCTGAAGCAGCTCAGTGCCTTGAGTTTGAGATTGGATTTGAAAAGTGGAGCAGGGCACATTTTCCAGCCAACAGGTACGATGTTCTCACCACAAACAATGCCGGGTCGCTTAACTCAATGTTGAGGGATGAAAGAGGGTATCCCGTGTCTGCCATATTCACTTCCACTTCTATGAGGTTTGCTAAAAAATATTCAGGCGTAGGCGTGCAGATATCGGCGATTCAAATAATCTATTTGTGCCTTCGGCTGAAATAACGTTAACGGAAAAAAATCACCGAGGGAGATTCCTTGTTTGTTAATAATATAAATAGGGATGCCGATGAGTTCAATCAGCAGTGGCAGAACTGCCAAATTCAATCTACTGAACAAAACATGTTCTTGTAGAGAGTATGACTTGGTAAAATTACCGTGCGCTCATGCCATGGCAACCTTGAGATTGAAGTCTGGAAATGGATATGGTTCAACCATCTACAAGTATTCTTCACCGATGTATAAAGTTCAATCTTACATCCTTGCATTTGCTGAAACTATAAATGTAGTCCCTCCCGAGGAGTATGCAAAGGTGTACATTGCTCCACCTCCTTATGAGCCCAAACTTGGAAGGAAGAGAATAAAGCGTATCCCTGGCATTGAAGAATCTTTTAAGCCCAGAGGATGTGTAAAAGGGAGGAGAAACAAGTTCTCACTTTGCAAGGGAAGCGGCCACAAGAGAACAACGTGCTGAAATAGAGAGCAACACATTTGATATATTTTTCAATGTACTTTGCAGTTTTTGGCTTTTCAAATAAATATTTCAGAGAATTGAATGCTAGTTCAATATTAATCAATTGTATAATGTTAGATAATAAACTACGACTGTGTTCTATATATCTACTAGGTATAGTACATAGTAAACTTAGAATTTAGTCTACAATAGACCATGTATATGATCTATAATCGCCTTAAAAGCCCAACAACTGCATAACCGGTAAACGTCACGAATAAAAATTCAAAAAGCCTGCGGTTATGTCTAATCAAACCCATATTTAAATGCCACCTCCATGCGTATTGACATGCGTCGCTCGCATGTCAATTTGAAAAGTCCATCTCATATCTCTCATCAAAAACACTCCCAAAAATTGATCAACAATGCCGAGAAGGATAAGAAATAGAGATGCAAATCGTCACCCCCAGTTTCGAACACCACATCCTGAGGTGCCACTCCTTAGGAACGATTTTCAGAGGCTCTTTAGGGGCCTTGGCGAGGATCGTGAGCGGTTGGAAGCTGCCATCCGCAGAATCATATACATGTTGCGTGTGCTTCTTGAACTCGAGGGTGTTGACCCCGATGGTCTTATCACACCCCCCCCCCCCCACACACACCATCCCCCTTTACTATAGTTTTTTAGTTTATTTTTATAAAAGTTTTCAGTTATGAAAGTGGCAGATGGAAGTTTTTGAACTTTCATCGCTGAAAGCTTTTGTTGGGTGGTGTTTGGGGGTGCTATTTTGTTTTGTAAATCCGTCCATTTTAATGAAATTAGTGTTTGTTATGATTTTTGTGTTCTTTTGATATTTTCTACTTTTTGTTGATTTAATGCTATTTGTTGAGTCGAGTAAAAACCAAACAAATACCATATCTATAATAACCACAAGCTATGGTCTATTATAGATCTTGATGTTGATGATCGATTATAGACCACATAAATAAAGGGGACTGTTTTGGAATGAGAAGCCTAGTGAATGGGCACAAGTGTAAAGCTCGTAAAAATAATTAAAAAATAAAAAAATGCCAAACCCTAAACTAGAAAAAAAATTGCGTAAATCTATGGGACCGTGGATAGGTCTATCATAGACCAACAGTTTACAATATCCAAAAGGTACTATATTATAGATTCCACTGTTGGTCTATACTCTACTGGTAGTGATATATAAACTAGGACCACTATTTGCCTAAAAAGGTTAATAAAATAAAATAAATAAAAAGACTTGAAGCTATTTAAACAATATAGTAACACTTTAATACATCATATGAGAGTCCCCATCTATTATACACATGATCCAAAGAGCTTTAGAACAATTAATGGTCCTTAATCATCAAATATTTGCCTAAAAAGGCTATAATTAAATAAAATAAAATAAAATAAATAAAAAGACTTGATGCTATTTGAACAATATAGTAACACTTTAATACGTCAGATGAGAGTCCTCATACATTATACACATGTTCCAAAGAGCTTTTGGAACAACTAATGGTTGTTCTTGGAACAAGATTGTGCTTTGAAAACATTAGCTTATTGTCAGACTTATTGGATAGTAGTGTTATGATTGTCATTACTTGTTCTAAAGTTCTTTGGATCATGTGTATAATGTATGAGGACTCTCATATGATGTATTAAAGTGTTACTATAGATTGTTTAAATAACATTAAGTCTTTTTACTTATTTAATTTAATTTAATTATAGCCTTTTTAGGCAAATATTTGATGATTAAGGACCATTACTTGTTCTAAAGCTCTTTGGATCATGTGTATAATGGATGGTGACTATCATATGATGTATTAAAATGTTAATATATTGTTTAAATAGCATCAAGTCTTTTTATTTATTTAATTTAATTTAATTATAGCCTTTTTAGGCAAATATTTGATGATTAAGGACCATTACTTGTTCTAAAGCTCTTTGGATCATGTGTATAATGGATGGGGACTCTCATATTATGTATTAAGGTGCTACTATATTATTTGAATAGCATCAATTCTTTTTATTTAATTTAATTATAGCCTTTTTAGGCAAATATTTGATGATTAAGGACCATTACTTGTTCTAAAGCTCTTTGGATCATGTGTATAATGGATGGGGACTCTCATATAATGTATTAAAGTGTTAATATAATGTTTAAATAGCATCAAGTCTTTTTATTTATTTTATGTTATTTAACTATAGCCTTTTTAGGCAAATAGTGGTCCTAGTTTATATATCACTACTAGTAGAGTATAGACTAACCATGAAATCCATAATATACTTTATAGGTCAGGTATTTTTTTGGTGATTAATCACACAACTAGGTCTATAATAGACCAAAGTTTGTGGATATTTCGACTTAGCATTATTTCGATTGACAAATTTTCTTACAATGATAATAAAGTTAGAATTTTAAACTTACAACGGTAACATTTAGCTTCATCCACGTATAAAACAAACCCAAAATGTCAAACTCCTCATTTGTCTCTTCTCTTCATCAAAATCACAAAATGTCTCAGCTATCCGAAACATCTCAACCAAATAATCCCGACAAATGTTTCCGCGGTGATGACGCTGTCTTGAGGACATCACGCACCCCAAAGAATCAAGGTCGCAGATTCTTTACTTGTGCAGTTGGAATTGCGAGTTTCTAGTTTCTAAGGCATTTTTTTACGTGGTTTCACTATAAAAGCCTCTAATTGATTGGTGTTTTGTTTAGGAAGATGGTGGCTGCGACTATTTTAAGTTTATTGAACCCCATCCCGATAGAGTAGCAAAGAAATCTCAAAAGAGCCTAGGAGGATCTAACTCAGCACAATGTAGAAGAGTACCCAAGTTTAAACTACAGCAAAGGCTCAACGAATCTGAAGCATAGAGGGATCACTTTATAGTTCAGCTGAAAGACACTGAAATAGAAAGGGATGAACTAAAACAGAAGTTGATGGTGGCTGAAGAATAGAGGGATCAATTGTTGTATGGTTCATTAGCAATGTTATGTTTGCTATTTGGAAATGTGTAATGGGTATGTAGTGGGATTGGGTCTTTCATTTTGGGCGTATGTATGAAGAATTATTAAGAATATGAAGCAAATTTTATTTAGATGAGTTTGCGTATAAATCTTATTCATAGTCTATAATAATAATCATTAACTCACAGTCTAGCTATAATCATAAACATTAACTCAAGTCTATAATATACAAAAGCACATTCAAATCCACAAAGCAATAACACTGTTAGATACAAATGTTGCAATGCTCCAACCTTGTCATAAATTACCACTTACAAAAATTTGCCCATCCAAATTCACAAGGCAACAAAACAGTTGTCATAAATTGTTTGGTAAAACTTAAAAAAAGTTAAAAGTAAGTAAAATTGTTTGTCAAATTAATTGTTACAACCCAAATATCAAATTACTCCTTCGTGGAGCCATTAATTTCCTTGACAACAGTCGACACAGCTTTTTCAGCGTCAAACTCAACATCAGCTTCACTTGTCAAACTAGGGACTTCTTTTTCATTATCAGCTTCAGCAATAGGGAGGTCTTTTTCATTCTCAACTGCAGCAACAATGACTTCTTTTTCATTCCCAGTTTAAGCAACAGGGACTTCTTTTTCCTTCTCAACTTCGACAGCATGGACTTCTTTATCCTTCTTAACTTCAGTAGCAGGGATTTCTTTTTCCATCTCAACTTTAGGAGCAGACACAGCAGCAGGGAGCTCTTGAGCAGTTGGCACACATACGTCTTGAGCAATTGGCACATGGAGATCTTGAGCTTCTTGCTGATCAACATCAACCTCATCATCAGTTTCACTGAGAGTCTCTTTCTTCTTCTTCGCCTTCTCGCTCTTTCTAATTATTTCCTCCTCAACATAAGCGATAAGAAACTTCAAAGACTCCTCAATCTTCTCCACACGCTGCTTCAGTTGCTAATGCTCCACCTGCACTGGCGAGCCCCCACTTGGTGCAGTATGACCCATAGATGTCCCAATACTAACATTATCTTTTGTGGCTGAATTACCACTAAGATTTTCCGAATGATTATCCTCGGCCGCTTAAGTACAGTCCTCATCAAAATGCTCTATGGACTCCTTCCGCGACGTACTAGAAGCCTTCGAGGAATGTTTTAGTGTAATCAAAACAGTCACGCCTTCAAGTTCATGCTTCAACTCATCAATGATTAGATCATTAGTATCATCATCATATGGCTCCAGATTTGTCATGTAGTCCTGCTCCGACTCACGCATTATAGGGATGAGGTAAGAGTGCACCATTTACAAATAAACAAAACATTAACATTAAGCTTATCTTTTTGTGAAAAATTAATAATAGACTCCAAATTTATATCTCAGCAACTCCAGCTCTATTTTTAAATGGATCTCCTTCAGCGAATCACTCCATTTTCTTGGTGTGCCACCTGAGAATCCTAGGAATAGGAAAAGGAACCTCATCTGATTTCCCAGCATTCCTTCCAACTGCAGGAAAAGCTTCATATGCCCAGACCTGTAATCACAGAAGAAGTTGAGTAAAATATAAACAAGACACAGTCTATACTCTACTGCACCAATGGTTTATAATATTTACCATGAATGCCCAGGGGAAGACATAGAGAGCATACGATGCAACCCTTTTCTCCGCGTGCACTTGGTGGTGCTTGAGAATGTCTATCTTCTTCTTTAAGTAGTCCAGAGTGAGTTCAAATTATTCCTTTCCCCAAAGATAGCTCTTGAAGAACTCCAAATCGTCTGCCATTTTTATCAGGTCATGATCCACACCCTTTGACACATCTTTAGCAAGCAATATTGTGTGCACAAACCACACAAGACAACATTTCAGCTTTTCCTCTTTGGTCAGCCTAGGCCCTCTTACCACTGCCAATAGCTTTTCGGCAGAGATCTTTTTATTGTGTCAAACTTTTGCGCAAAATGCTGCCCCTTTCTTAAGTACCCTTTCCTCTCTAGTCCAGTTGAGATATGATCCACAGTTTAGACCAGTGATCAAAGCAAACTCATTCAAGCCAAAACACACAGGTTTGTCATTCACCAAGAACCACATGTCACGCTTCTTTTTCTCAACCACATGACGAAGAACCATATAGTGCACCAACATTCCATTGAATCTATTAAAGTGTTCTAATATTTTTCTAAAGTGACCAAACCAGGAAGGCCTGAACATTTTCCTAAGTTTATGATCTTTTAAGTTTTTTTTTTCATCAAGCAATGTCAGCCTACTCCTAACCAAAACTTTTTCTGGAAACGATTCGTAATCATCCAGCCAATTGATCAGACCATACTTGTTGACGTTAATTGTCTTTGCACAATATGGCAAGGACAAGGGATCAACATTTTCATCACCACCAGACCCCTCAGAAACATGAGGATCATCTCTTTCACCTTCCTCAACACTATACTCATTATTATTCTCCTCTGAGTACGCATCATTTTTAGGTTGTACAGTTTTTCTTCTTTTACCTTCTCGGCTAACTTCTCTACCTTTTCTTTTTCTATCGTCAGATGTGGCCTTAGAACGGATTTGAATTATGTGCCCTCCTCTTCCTCTACATCTAACCATTTTTTATAATCCATATACAAACAATACAGTGACGTTGATCAGCCCCAACAAACAAACAAGAATAACCGACCAAAAGTCTATTAATAGACCATGGTATGTTTGCAAAAACAGAAAAATAAAGATCGAAACAAGAAAAATAAGTAGAAATAACACGTATTTATAGCAAAAAAAAAAAAAAGGCAAAACTTCCAAAATTTTGAAAAACAAATCTCAACTCTATGAACACTAGGGTTCTATCGATTTCGTCAAATAATAACAACTTTCATGGCAAAATGGAGCTCTAAATGTTCTGGAGGAGTTGCTAAATTAAAGAAAATACCTGGAATGGACGGCAGGAACATTACCAAGATTAGGGGAGCGGGAGAATTCGATGTACACTTCAATTTTTTTAGAGCGGGAGTTGGGAAGAAGTGAGGAGAGAGAAGGAGCTTTTGTATATTTTAATAATAAGTGAAGGGGGACTTAAGTATATAAGTTGTGAACTCCAAAGTTTTTAAAATTATAAAGTGACCTCGGGACCACTAACTTTAACCCTAAAATGAAAAAATAAAGGGAAAAGAAAATGAGTGGCCTTGTTGCAAATTAAACTAAGGGAGTGGCTTCAAAGCCAAATACTCTAGACCTTACCCCTACCTTTGTGGGGTAGAGAGACTGCTTTTGATAGACCCCCAAAGTAAGAAATTAAAAGATCAAAATAGCCATTAAAAGTTAAACGACTATTTTCCCACCCAAAAACCACATACTATTCTATGTAAATATCCAAAAATGTAACTTCAAATTATTATTTTTGTTTCGAGGAAAAAATTTTGGTAGAAAAATATAAATGAAGTGGTACTACTTTAATACAATTCAATGAATTCAGTGGGGTGAGGGCGTTAACTTTCTCCTTCATTTACGTTATTTTACGTGTACTCTTCTTAATTAAAATCCTAGAGTCATTTCATATTTAACGTTTCGGTGGTTTTAATGTACAATGTACATAGGTATCCTTTGAATATGTATGTTAAATTGTAAAGCATACAGCTGAACCACCAATATGGTAAATTAAAAGTCATCACTTGTTAATATGGTGAATTAATGGTCTTACTTAAGACTTAATCTTACTTTTTCTTTTAAATATTTTTTCAAGTCATTAATCTCTACTTCATTTTAGTTGGTTATCAAGAGGTCTTACAGTTCATGTTGGATTTCTCTGGATTAGATTTGAGGTCATTATTCTCCTTAGTCCTTATTACATTTCTTAATAATTTTCATTTTTTTCTTCTCGTTAGATATGAAATTGGATTTTTTTTTTTCCTCAAACGATCGTCTTCATTGTTCAAATCATGCATGCATAAGCTTTTAAATTTCATATCTTTTGGCAGATTATTTTTGTTATTAGTCTCATATTTTACTATTGTAACTGTCATATCTTTCGGCTGATTATTTTGGCTATTTGATCAATAATTTATTCCTCCTTTTTCTCCTTCGAAATTTATGTTACTCATTACACACACATTGTAGCATTATTTATTTTCATGTATTTTTATTTGTTAGGTATAAGTTTGTTTATATAATTCAACTAATATTCTAGATAGATAAAAGGAACAGTGACAATATTTATTATTTCTATTAGAGATAATGGTCAAAAACACATCTCAAGTATCAATTTTTGTGAGTTTCCTCTAGAACTATCAACCGTTTGCATTTCGTACATGAACTATCACCAATTATTTATCAAAACACACCTTGACTAGTATCTGATGGTGCTGGAAACTCGCAAAAAAGTGATACTTCATATGTGTTTTTGACCAATATCTTTTAATTTGTTTTATTTTCCAAATAATTCCTTTAATTATCCATGTGGAATGCCATTTGGCACCATTTTTTTTTTTTTAAAATGCACACCACGCACCACCAGATACTAGTTCAGGTGTGTTTTAATAAATAGTTGATGCTTATTCAGGTTGGAAACGCAAATACCTGATAGTTTAGATAGGAAACTCACAAAAAAGTGATACTTGAGGTGTGTTTTTTTACCATTGTCTCTTTCTATTACAAATTATATGGCCAGAGGCATATCTGGTAGAGGGGTGTGGGTTCACATGAACCCATGCTCCTCCCTCTTGACCATGTATAGTAATACCTATATTTTTTCTTGAAAACTACTTAAATCTACATGTGTGAATACAAACTCAAATAACCCTATGAGGCAATGACTATTAGGTGCATCTTTATAAGTGAAGTTGGGAGTTCAAATCCCATGTTTGTCTTGTTTTGTTTTCTTTTCTAGAATTAAGCTCGATCAGGTTTCAATAAATCTCACATCACTCTTGTTTATTTTTTTTGTTTTGTTGTTGTAAGAATTGGATCCACCCATGAGCATGAGTAGGTCTGATATCCCCTCTTGCGTTTTAAGTAAGCACTTTTTTTTTTCCTCTCTTGATATTTGGTTTAATTCTTTCAAAATTCTCAATAGTCGGACACATTGACATCACTATTCCACTTTTGTCATCTTAAAATTTTATTTAATCATATCAAATGGCTATATTAAATCTGGGTAGCAGCAGAGAATGTAGCATATAATCAGGAGGTGAACTGATTCCCATAATTTCGACACAAAGTATAAATATGTTACTAAAATTGTTTTAAAGAAATAATTTGAACATATAATTTTTAAAGTGTAACAAGTTTATGGTGCAAATTACAACGTTTGCCCTGAGTGTATATTGTAATTTTACCTCTTTGTAATAATGCACCCCTTTTTTTGAAGTCTTGAATCCTCCCCTGTATGTAGCCACTAATTTCAATAATATACGTTACTAGGCCTGTTTTCATTTGTCAATATTGCTTGCATTTCACCAATGAATTTTTTTTAATCTCAAATTCACAACTACTTGTTCCTATTTTTTCTCTCTTTCGTATACATGACAGCATTATTTTCGCTTAAAAACTGGTACATTTTTCTTTTTGCTTCATAGCCCTATATAATTGATAATCATAACTCTATTCTAGTGGAAGCTTTTCTGTCTTTTCCCCTTGCCTCCTCTGGCCCTCAATAAGAACATTGTAGCGGATTCAAAATCTTTGTAAATATTTTTTTTGGTAACGAAAAAATTACTCAACTTTGATCAGGGCCATTATAAGCGAGGGTAGTACAAGGACAGAAAAGTTTTCCTAACAATTGATGTGTTTGATAAAAAGGAATTACTGAGATAATCATCCATGCAATTCAATTAAGGAACCGTTCCTTTAACACGTTAGAAAATTTGTCAATATAGAAAATAGAACAGATTAGACTAATTCAAATTCGAAAAGTTCCTTACACCAAGATTTCCTTTGTAAATACCAAAGCAAGAAAAGAAAAAAAAAAACTACTAGCAGCAGTTAAGTTAACCGTACCCTTAAACTTTCTCTTTTCTTCTGCTCGTAACATCATTTTATTGTCACACAAGCCATGGAATTTGACATGACGAAGAAAAACAGAACGGTAACGGAGTTTGAAGACGAAATTCCTGAAGATGAACAGTCTCCGATAGAACAAGTCAGGTTCGTTTGAATTGTTTAACTATCTCATCTATAACGTTATATTATGCAAAACTTTTTATTACACTCTCTGTTCCATTTTATAGGATACGAGTAACCATTTTATATTTAGAAGCAATATATAATTTTAAACTACGACATGATTTTATAATCATACATAAGATTACCAGTTCCAACAGTTTTGTATCCGCACAAAATCATACATGTTTAAGGTCACAAATTTTAAAAAATATTTTCTTTTTTTTTGTTCCCTAGTTTCCACGCCAAGTCAAATAGGTTGACATGAAATGGAATAGAAGTACTTAATGGCCTATTTGACCAATTGCTTCCAAAATCTCTTTATTTCAAAAAGTGGTTTTCTTTAAAATGTGTCTTTCGAAAAATTAATTGGACGATAACAATTTGTGTTGTATTAATCAATTTGGAAAACACTTTTGTCAATATTAGAGGAACAAATTGTGCTTGCCAATGTTCCAAAAGTTCTTCTGGGGAAAAGTTGTTTTTTCAGCTTTTGAAAAACTGCTTCTGCTACTATTGAAAAACACTTATTTTTATGGGAAAGTTATGGATATGTACAGTTCGGCCAACTAGTTTACAAACATGATCGAAATATACACTATCAGTGTATATGTTGAGTATAGATATGTCTACTGTATGTGTAGTATATGTATAGTATATGTGGATTTTAGTATAAGTATACACAATTTATACATGTTGTACATATTTTGTAAATCAGATCCCCCAAGGTATTGTGCTGTAATTTTCCCTATTCTTTACTAAAAATTTTGCCTAACACCTCAACTTTTTAACACAAGCACTTTTAGATTTCTAAAAGCTTGGCCAAATAGGTTGTTCATCATCTTACTTCTATCTTACTAATTTAAGTTAATTATATTATGTCTCTACCAGGTTGACAGTATCAAATCACGACGACCCTACACTTCCAGTATGGACATTTCGTATGTGGTTCCTCGGAATCCTGTCGTGTGGAATTCTGGCATTTCTCAATACTTTCTTCAGTTATCGGACACAACCGTTGAGCATAAGTATGATAACCGTCCAGATAGCAGCCTTGCCACTCGGGAAAATCATGGCTAGAGTTTTGCCTACGAGGAAATTTAAGATAGGGTCATGGGAGTTTTCGTTTAATCCAGGGCCGTTTAATATGAAAGAACATGTCTTGATTTCGATATTTGCGAATTGTGGTGCTGGGACAGCTTATGCTGTTTCAATTGTGACTATTATTAAGGCATTCTATTTGAGGAACATCTCCTTTGTGGCTGGTTGGATTCTTGTTGTTACCACTCAGGTAATTTTTTTTTTTTTTAATAATATGTAATCTTGTGTCTAGTTCATGAATTACGTTTTCTTTTCAACAGTATGCATTATATCAAGTGAATGCTAATATATATTGTGTCTTTTGATCATCAGTGTCTGGGATATGGATGGGCAGGGATTATGAGGAAGTATGTGGTAGAACCTGCAGAAATGTGGTGGCCCGGTAATATGGTTCTAGTCTCTCTTTTCAGGTAATTTCTCTAACTTCTAACTTTTTTGTCCCATCTAATTATGGCAAGCTTTTAGATAATTAATTTGTTACTTCCCTCTGTTTCCTCTGCCCGACTTTATATTATAATCATTAAGTAATATTATTATTTGGAGAATCAAATCACTTGTTTTTTTGGTCAAAAATTTCTCATATATTTTGTTATAAATACTTTTATTTACAAAAAGCTGCTACTCTTATAGTACTTTCTAGCTAACTTCAAATTATGTAAATTTCCTTTTTAAAAAGGTTGGGAAATCGACACCGAATCAAGACCGAAAATTTTAAAAATTTGACTCTCGTACTCCAAAGTCCTTATTCTTTTCGAAACAGATTATGTTTATCCTTTTTTATCTCATTGCCTAGTTCAGAAGATATTTCCTAATAAACTCTTGCTAGCTATATTAAATTATATAACTTCAAAGAATTGAACGAGAACTACAATTAAATCATCTTCTCTCACTTGGTGAGCTCTCTTTGCCCTCCACAATTGTAGTGGAATATTCAATCCCCATCAATAGCATAATATTATCTTCTCATTTGGTCAACATTATTATCATTTCTTATTGCAACATAATTTCCCATTCAAGAAGTTTAATTAATTTTTTGTGAATTTGAACAGGGCCCTCCATGAAAAAGATACAGATGGAAAAAGCTCAAGAGGAAAATTCTTCTTAGTAGTACTAGCATGCAGTTTCATTTGGTACATTGTCCCTGGATTTCTCTTCCCAACATTATCAAACCTCTCATTACTCTGCTTATTCTATCCCAAATCAGTATTAGCCCATCAAATTGGTTCAGGGATGAAAGGCCTTGGAATTTTATCCTTCACATTTGATTGGTCAGTTGTAGCATCATATCTTGGTAGTCCACTAGTGTGCCCATTATTTGCAATTATCAATGTTATAGTGGGCTATGTTGCTGTGGTTTATGTGATGATTCCAATATCCTACTGGGGATTTAATATCTACAATGCAAGGACTTTTCCATTGTTGTCGTCACATTTGTTTAATGCTCAAGGGCATAAGTATGATATTACTACAATTGTTAATGACAAGTTTCAGTTGGATGAAGTGGCTTATGCAAAACAAGGAAGGATTAATATAAGCACTTTTTTTGCTCTTACCTATGGCTTGAATTTTGCTGCTGTTGTGGCTACTCTCACTCAAGTTGCTCTCTTCAATGGAAAGTAAGTGCTCTTTTATAACTTGTTTAGCCAACCTTCAAAAAAGTAAGAAGTATTTATGTTATAGAAGAAGTATTTATGTTATAGACTTGATCTGTTTGGTCATAATTTTAGGGGGAAAAATATTCGTGAGTAATAGCAGAAGCTGTTTTTAGAAGTTTGAAAAAAATAATTTCTTCCCTGAAGTACTTTTTAAAAGCTTGATCAAGCATAAATTATTTCTCTAAATTATATTTTATTAATAGCAGAAGTTGTTTTTCAAAAGTTGAAAAAAGTAATTTCTTCCCGTACGCACTTTTTGCAAACATGGCCAAGCACAAATTGTTGTTATAATTGATAAAAATGTTTGTTCAAATTGGTTAGACACAAATTGTTGCTCTCGAAAAGTACTTTTTCGAAAAACATTTCTGATAAAAGATATTTTTTAAAATAAGCAGATTTTGAGAGCTTGGCCAAACCGGCTATTAATTTCCTTGAGGTCTCTTTCTAATCTCCACTTCTTTGACCAATAAACCAGAAAAAAATACTTTTGCACGGCAAAGTTAGCAAATATAAATAGAGTTCAAGTTCTATGCACTGACATCATAAAAGATATTTACACAATCAACTCATTTAAAATGTAATTGCATGTAATTGATGATCTATTTAATTAATAACTAGCCAATTATTTCTTAATTTCTAATATGGAAACTTAGTGATCATGAGTTGATTGAACAGGGAAATATATCAGAGATATCAAGCTTCACATAAAATAGGGAAACCTGATATCCACACAAAACTTATGAACAAATATCCGGATATTCCTGGCTGGTGGTTTCACGGCATGCTTGTAGTATCATTGGCTTTGTCACTTGCACTTTGCATTGTGTGGGAGGATGAAGTTCAACTTCCATGGTGGGGCCTTCTTTTTGCTGCTGCTGTTGCCTTGATTTTCACTCTCCCTATAAGCATCATAACTGCCACAACAAACATGGTAAGTACTAGTTAAATTGTCATTTTCTAGTATTGTCTTAAGTCATTTAATGTTTTGTGAGTTTATAAGTGAAATTGCTTTCAATTTAAATTTTATACACTTGGGGCTCGTTCGGTACGCGGATTAAATTATTCGAGGATTATAATTTTGGGATTATAGTCATGAGACTATTTTATCCCATCTGGAAGGTGGGATAAAATAATCTCAAATTTGATGGGATAAGGTGGATATCCCAGATTAAGTTTGGGCTACATTTTATACTCAGTTTGGAGGAAGGTATGAGTTTATACTGGGATAAATTTGTACCTTCTATAAAACCGAGTATAAAATTAATCTCAAACTTAATCCTGAAATATCTCATCTTATCGCGCGTACCAAATGATCCCTTAGGTATAAAAGAATTTATCATATCACCAAAAATTTACCAAGTGACTAGGTACCTGTTCATAATAAACAGAAATAACTGAAAATTAAAACGAACAATCTGCACCAAAAGATTAAGTTACGCTAATAATTATAAAAATTCTTACGATGTGTGTACCTATGTAAATCCAATTGTTTGTCGGCTGCATTGAATTTTCTTGACTAGACATATATAATAAGTTTTTTTTTAACATGGTAATTATAATTAGATGTGTCATTCTGTATTATCATTACTAAATTAATATATTGTGAGCTCAAATGTCATATTATTTTGAATTTCACTTCTAGTTTAATTAATATATTGCGAGCTTATATGTCAAATTGCTTTGAATTTAATTTCTACACATTCACAGTGCAAAAGAATTTTATGTGATTAGATCCCCTAAAAGGTAGCTAAATGAGATAACTACACATAATAAGTGGAACAAATTATTGGAAAAATAAAACAGACAATCTACAACAAAAGATTAAATTGTATTAATAGTGTAAAAATCTCTTACACTGTCTGTATATATAAGTTAAATTCAGTTGTTTCTTTTTTAGTTTGGATGCATTAAATTGATGTCTTGGGACTAATGTCTCATCTGTTTTTTCACAAAAATGTCACGTTAATTTAAAACATTGCTTAAGTTACTCACCTACATACAAGTTACTAAACAAATTTTTGGTCACGTTATTTTAAAACATTGCTTAAGTTACTCACCTACATACAAGTTACTAAACATATTTTTGGTTCTGATGACAGACGCCAGGACTAAACGTGATCACAGAATATATTATTGGTTTGATAATTCCAGGGAAACCAATAGCCAATGTTTGCTTTAAAACATTTGGGTATATAAGTATGTCACAGGCTGTTGCCTTTCTCTCGGATTTTAAGCTTGGTCATTATATGAAGGTTCCTCCAAGATCAATGTTCATTGTTCAGGTATTACTCTATCTTTTTCTTACTAATTGTTGTAACTTCAATTTAGACAAGTAATTCTGTTTAAACATTATGGCATGTTAAACATATTCTTAAGATAAAAGTTGAGTTCATTACAAAGGATCTCTAATTTACTCCAAATAGCTCTAGAAATAAATAACATCGCACTATTTTATCCTATTTTAATTAGCTTTCTGATTGAGAGAATAATGTGAGCGTACTTGACGAGATATAGTGATGAACCGACCATCAGAGCAAGTTATATGGGTTCAAGTGAACCAACTTATGTTTCGTATAATGGGCTTCCCTTTTTATTATGTATATGTATGAAAAAAAAACTAAAATGCATGAAAAAAAAGAAAAAGAAATAGTAAGATCATGCTTATTCTATTCTGAATTCACTAACTCTAAATCCTAAATTTGTCTGTTATCTTGGCTGAAACTTTTATTGTTCCGAAAACAGCTACTTGGAACTCTCATTGCTGGTACAATAAACATGAGCGTGGCATGGTGGCTACTTACAAACATTGATAACATATGCCAAGATCAATTGCTCCCAGTAAATAGTCCATGGACATGTCCAGGAAATCGCGTCTTCTTCGATGCATCAGTAATCTGGGGCTTAGTAGGACCTAAAAGAATGTTTCTTTCAGAAGGAAATTACAGTGCACAAAATTGGTTCTTTCTTGGTGGTTTAATAGCACCAGTTTTAGTATGGTTGCTACACAGAGCGTTCCCAAATCAAAGTTGGATTAAATTGATTAACATTCCAGTACTTCTAGGTGCAACAGCTATGATGCCTCCAGCAACACCTTTGAACTTCAACAGCTGGATTTTCTTTGGAGTTTTGTTCAATTTCTTCATTTACAGATACAGAAAGAGTTGGTGGCAGAAGTATAATTATGTTCTTTCAGCTGCATTGGATGCTGGCTTGGCATTTATGGGTGTGGTTATATATTTTGGCCTTGGTGATGTTAAGTTTTCTTGGTGGGGTACTGGGGGAGAATATTGTGATTTGGCTACTTGTCCTACTGCTAAGGGCATAGCTGTTGAAGGATGTCCGTTACGTTGATTTCACTATGACGGTTGTGCTCGTCTCAAGACTTGTCATGTATTTTAAGCTGGTCAGGCTCACATGCAACGAATGTTTAAGGATGTCCTTTTACACTAATTTCACTATAGTGGTCGTGCTCGTCTTGAATTTAGTCATGTCTTTTGAGCTGACCAGACTCATGGGACCAATTGTTTAAGCATGTCCTTTTATGCTAATTTCACTATAATGGTCGTGCTGGTCTTGGACTTGGTCTTACCTTTTGAGCTGGTCAGGTTTATGCACATCGGCATCATTGAAGATTTCGATTATTGTTATTGTTGTTGTCACGCTCTTAAAAGTATGTTTGTACAAAATCATGTTCTTAGAAAGATTACTCCTATCTTATGTCATTGTAAATTCTTAATTAGTAACCTTAACTTGTGTAAATATTTTCTCACAATACGGTTGGGGTCATCAACTTAATCCCCACACAATGTAACTCTCAATTTAATTTCATTTCTTCTAAGTTCTAATGTTCTTTGAGTTGTTTTAGGTTTGTGTATGGACTAGATTATTCAATAGTAATGTCTCCATATTTCAGACGTATATATAATATTGTTTCTCTTTTCTTGTTTAGTATATTTTCATTTTATTGAAGTATTAATTATTCTCGAATCACTTGGCTTTGTATAGAACTTCTGAAGTTGCCAACATGAATAAACAGATGTTAGAGAAACAATGGTACAACTGTTGGAATCAATTGTTTTCTCATTTAAAAACGAGCATAATTTTTTTTTTTTAAAATGTGATAGTAGTTAACAAAATCATAAATCAAAATCCATGGTGAACCTTCCCCCCCGCCCCCCCCCCCCCCCCCCCCTTTTTTTTTTTGGTTACTCCAAAAGATAATAAGAGAATGTTTGACTGCACATTTGATAAACACCTAAAGTGCTTATTAGGTAAAATCAGCCAAAAATTATAAATTGGTCATTCTTATCTTATTTTTTCAGCTTATAAGCACATTTAGTTTAATTATTTCTTTTACTTTTATCCTTGATATGTTTTCTAATTATCAAAATAGAAAAGGGCCAGATGTGCCTATGGACTATACTATATTACGCGCTTTTACCCGTCATTTAAACGTTGTCCCAGACATGCCCTTATCGTTATGTTTTGCAACCACTCGTGCCCTTGATTTAACGAAAATATATTTGAGGGCATATTTGTTCAGTTTCACATAGTATAAGGGCATTATTTAATCAATTGAAATTCCTAAATATTATGGCATAAACTGTCATTGCATTCCAAAACATAAAAAAACATTTGCAATTACAATTCATCCACCATTATATTACATCTAAATTATTCAACTGAAAAATCAAATGAAATTACATCCATCTTTTAAAGTCTTCCCTCACAACATGTAACTAACCACAAACCAAACAAGGCAACCCAATAACATAAGATAGATTTTTCTCCTCATAGTCCCAAGTCTTCCATCAATAAAAGAAGCAGCAGAAGAAGCGTCAACCTCAGCCACAACTTCTTTAAAATCCTCATTATCAATAGGAGAATTTGCCTCAAACTCAATCACTACTTCCTTTAAAGTTTCAAGCTGAAGAGAGTTTATTTTTTACTCCAAAAGATTGTTTTCACTAATAAGAGCACTTTTCCAAAAGATTGTCTTCACTAATGAGAACATTCTTTTTATTTTCAATTCGTTAATGACCTGGATAGTTCTTTTTGAAATTTCTCATCTTCCCATTCCCAATATCTACACGATAATGCATGCAAGAAAAATCACAAGGAAAAAGATTTGCCGCAACAAAACATAAAAAAAAGTTCATTACAGGTCTGCCACGAAAAAATATATATATATATCACAAGGTAAAAGAGATAACTTACATCAGACTTATGACACCTGAAAAAACGTCTCCGGGAATTATTTGGAGTCCATGATGTGAGATGGAGTGCAGCAACGCCACATCCACAAACCCTTCCACTGCTATTTGAAGAACTCGAAGCTTTTGACATTTCATAAGCAAGTGAAAGAATAAGAGAGCAAAGTGTGGAGTTTCAAAATGCAATGCTAAAAAAAAAACATTAGCTAACATCAAGTGCACTACAAAAAAAAAAAAAAAACTGATAACTATTGGTACAATATGTAGTTCAGGAATATCAAGAATCAAATATGCCCCTATACTATGCGAAACTGAACAAATAGGCTCTCCAATATATTTTTCGTGTTACCGTTAAATCAAGGGCGCGAATCTGCAAAACACAATGGTTAGGGCACGTCTGGGACAACGTTTAAATGATGGCCAAAAGCGCATAATATTATCTAAGGGCAGATTTGGCCCTTTGCTGTTATCAAAATACCTCTTGTAAAACAAAATCTTTAACTTCCTCTCTATTTCATATTTGTTCGTTCATCTTTTTTTTTTCTTACAGTAAGTACTCTAAATTTATAAAATGAGTATCTTATCAACATTTTTTTTTACCAAACACATCAACGACTTATTATAAGTTTCAACACCTTTATTCAAATATGTTTATTTATTCATAATTTCAATATTTAAAGATACTTATCATCATGTAATACTTATTAGCTACTTACAATCAGCTAATCGAATGAAACTTTTCTCCTTTAACATTAGAAAAGATTTGTAAGACAAAAAAAATATAACTGTAGTACTTATGTTAAATATAATAAACCTTGTTAGCCATCAACCTCGAACCAAGTGATCAAATGCTCAAAGGTCTAACTAGCTAGTCAAACCAAGTTGGACATACAACTAAAATAATATCCCCAGTTGGCCAAGTTGCATAAAACAGCAAGTCCACAAGAAAATCAAATGAACCTGGCCCCTAAAGCGGTTTCCTCGAATCATAAACCAAAAGCATCGATACAAAATCATATTAGTATGTCCTAATCTTGTGGTTGGTAAGTAACATCTTTCTAAGTTTTGATGATGGGCAAGATTATTTGAATTCATATCGTTGTGAAGAATAGTAAGTATTCTGCAAAATAAATGAAGTACAAGGAAATTAATCCAATTATCAATTATAAAATATTATTTCATCTATTTCAATTTACGTGATCTATTTCATTTGATACATACTTTAGATAAACTGAAAACCTTTAAAATATGTAATTTATGTCATAAAATATATATCTATTAAATTTTTTATGAAGAATAAAATAAAAAGTTTGAGTTAAATCATTTCTTTTGGCCGAAACTAAAAAGTACATATTTCGAATTTTGAGAGTCAAGCTTTTTTATTTTGATGGTAAATTCAGACATATTTTTTAAAAAATTATTTATATATTTAGAAATTACTTCAAAAGTACTATTCCATATAAGTTTTAAATGATATACAAATTATAGTTAGAAACTACTTTAAAAGTATTATAAGTCACAACAATTAACACTTTAAAATATTTAAAAGATATACTCCTTCTGTCCCATTTAAATTATCCTCCTTTTCTTTTTAGTCTGTTCTAAAAAGATTGTTCCTTTTCTATATTTAGAAATAATTTAACTCTATGAAATGATTTACAACCATACAAATATCTAAAGCTTATTTTGGATCACACATTTTAAAAATCTTCTTTTATTTCTTAAATTTTGTGCCAAATTAAAAAAGGATAATCTTTTGAGACCGAGGGAGTACAAATTAATTATGGTAAAAAAAAAAAATTAGTTTACTCTCCAAATCGGGACAGTATCACATAAATTGAGACAAAAAAGCAATATATATTTAGTGACGTCTCTTCCAGCCTATTCTATCCTCTTTTACTGAAAGGTATCAACTCAAATTCTTCTTCTCTCCCTTTGTGAACCAAATGCAATCGAAATTCGTTTTCTCTTTCTTCATAATTCCGTACATCCTAATACTCAAACTCTTTTATTTTGTATCCCAATTGAAATTTTCCTTGAACATTTTTTCCTTTTTTCATATAATCAATCACAATATGAAAATCGTATTAATGCATGTTAATTGCTTGATTGAATTCAGCCTTTTCTGTTGAAAATTGATACCAAAAGCATTTTCCTTTTTCGGAATTCTCACTCTTTTTTGTTGCTCCCTTCTGTTCACTTTTACTTAATTAATTTTCGGAGCTAAATTCAATTATATAATCTGATATTTTAAGACTAAAATTTAGATGTTTGGAAACTAAAATTTTCCTTGATTTTTTTTTTTCTCTTTTCACAATATGAAATCGTAATAATGCATGTTAATGGCGTGATTCAATTCAGCCTTCATTTCAATTGATATCACAAGCTTTTCCATTTTTCGGAATTCTCACTCTTTTTTGTTATTCTCAAAAGTGAAACGCGAAATTCACCTTTTTATTCTTTTACATTCTTTTGATACTAACGTAACTTGTTAATTGTTATCTTTGTTGATTTTAATTTCTTTTCCGTTTTGCTTGTTTTTGGAACTTTTGCAGATCTCAGTATAATCATATGTTATCGCGATCATAGCAATACGTAGAACTAGAAGCCATCGCTTCGTTTTTCAGGTCAGTTGTCCGGTTTTTTTTTTTTTTGTTCATTGTATGGTAGTGAAGCAAATAATTTTGTTTTTGGATCATGTATTATTTAGTTTTGTTAACTTTGGCTCGTAAAACTCTAGCTTATTCACTTATGAAGATTCAGGATTTAAAATTAATGATTACGCCGTCTAACATGTATGAATGTGTATATAGTTCAAACTCAAGAGAGTGAGCACGTGTACTCACCAGGGGCGGAGGTAGAGTTATAGGTATTGGTTCATTCGAACACAGTAGCTTTGGCTAGGGCCTTGTATATGTATAGAATTATATACTAAATAAGTACAAATAATATGGTTTGGAACCAAGTAACTCGAATGAATCTTGGTAGAAATTCCGAACTCGAACCATAAAGTTCAAATTTTGGATTTGCCTTGTATGCACTGCCTCTCTGCTGGATCCACCTTTGTCGAGAGAATGAGAACATGTACTCACCAGGGGCGGAGGTAGAGTTACAGGTATGGGTTCATGTTCATCCCAATCCAGTAGCTTTGGCTCGGACCTTAGATATGTGTTCAAAAATACACCAGGCAAAGAATTGATCTCTAACCCAGTAAATCAATTGAATTTTGGTAGAATTCCAACCCGAACACCTAAAGTTGAAATTTTGGATCTGCCTATGGTACTCATGGCCTCTATGCTGGATCCACCTTCGATCACCAACTTATTGGACTTCCATTTCATGATGAACGCTAGAACATCTTTCTTTTATTCAAGGTTAAGTTTTTGTAGTATTACTGTTTATTAGTTTTGTTATAATTACAGCAGTGGTACTGATGTTTTTCCGTTGGATATTTGGTGCCTTTGTATTGTTAGCGCTTGTAAACTTTTTTTTTGTTTGTTTCTTTTTCTGTTTTGTTTATTCCTATTGATTCTATCATTGCAGATCGAGAAGAACAATATATTGTTATAGATAATGGTTATTGTACAACAGGTGTACGTTAGACTAGGATAGGGACATACCTTTTGCCTGTGTGGTCATATAATCTTAGTGCTATGGTATGCTTGTGCTTTTATTAAGAACACATAATATCAAGTCCTAGTCTCTTCCTCCTCATTTTTTTGTATCTTCTGCTTTATTCTTGGGAGTTGGAGAGAGCGGTGCTTAAGTTTCTTCATTCCTTTGGAATTATGTAAACTCACGTAAAATATATATGTATTTTTGAAAAGCAAGTGTGTGTGTGTGTATGCGCGTGCGTGCGCATATATATATATATATATATGTGTGTGTGTGTGTGTGTGTGTGCGCGCGCGTGCGTGCGCTCAATGCGTATAAATCCAATCCACCTCTGGTACGACCTCATATAACTTCAAGTGGCTTCACATACTAAAAGAACATGGACAGCTGCACAACAATGGTCTGGTAGTAGAAGATGGACTAGAATACCAACTCGCATCTAATTAAAATTTCGACGCAAAGGTACCCTTACATAGGAGTCTTTGACATATTGCAGGTTTTCCCCCTTCAAGTTAGTGATATTAGGGGCCATAAACCAATAGACTTCCTATTATTTTTTATTTTGATAACCGTGGTGTCCGGGTAGCTTGCGCGCATTTCGACTAATTCCACGGGATACCTGCCGCCTCCCACCAGCAACAGGTACAAGGTAACTCTATCCCACAAGCCTAGAACAGATGGGAAGAAATCACCTAGTATTTTCTCTCTGCTAGCAATTGAACTTGAGACCTCATGGTGCTCAACCCACTTCATTGACCACTAGGCTACACCCTCCTACTGTTATATAGATTATACTAGATCTTTGGTGTTTCTTTATTCCTTCCCTAAAATAAAATAAGGCCTCTCTAGCGTCCAAGGGGAGTGTCATCTTGCCATCAAAGAGTTGGAGTGACAAACTTGAGAACAAATATTTGGATCCAGAAAAGACGACACTAGGTGAATTCTTTGTGTTAAAGTCTATGTGAACAGAGTATACCTATGTTGGTAGAAGATAATAAACTCCGGATGGATTAGTTAAGATAGCCCGAGTTGGTCCATAATCGACCATTGTAAAAATTAATAAATAGATAATCAAATAAAAATTAGGCTTCTTCATCGCAAGTAAGAATCATGTTAATTTAGTTAGGTAGCACTTTCTTGCTCCCCACAAAAATGTCTTAACAGTTAAAACTAAGAAAATTTTTGCTTCTCAGCAACTAACTTGATGCCCAAAGTTTGTGTTTTTATTCAATTTATGGACCCGTTTGTCATTTCTTAGGTAGAATTCTGTACACACTACAGAGACAAACCACCCCGAATTAATCATTTTTCTTGAACAGTTCGAGGAGCAAACTTCTTATACGTTTCAAGAGGGTAGATTTGGGGGGTGTTGTCCATCTGCTCTATCCAAATGAGTCATCTATCAAATCCTTGCAATTGATGTTTGATTCCGATGAGAAGGAAAAGATCTTTAGGAAGTGGGTTTAGTTTGTCTTTTCATCCAATTTGTGTTTCTCCTTGTTCCAATCCATAGTTAAGTTCTAGTTTACTTGATGTTGTTAAAATTGGGATTCTGGCCACACAATCATATGATCCTATCCCCCTTTTTATGCTTCTATTGAGCCGAGGGTCTCTCGGAAACAGCCATCCTACCTTGGTAGGAGTAAGGTCTGCGTACATTATACCCTCCCCAGACCCCAAGATGTGGGATTTCACTGGGCTGTTGTTGTTGTTGTATTCATATTGGCAGGTAGAAACAAAGAGGGGGTGAGGTACCATTATTGTAGTAGTAGTAGATGTTATCTGATCGCATAAGATTGCAAAATCTTAGTGGTCCTATTAGTATTACCTATTTATGATTTACAACAACAACAGCCCAGTGAAATCCCACATCTTGGGGTCTGGGGAGGGTATAATGTACGCAGACCTTACTCCTACCAAGGTAGGATGGCTGTTTCCGAGAGACCCTCGGCTCAATAGAAGTATAAAAAGGGGGTCAGATAAGGTTAAAAGATTTAAAACGATATTGCAATGAAATAATGCAAGCGACACAGTAAAACAGGATAATCAAGGAATTCAAAGCGATATGGAAATGCAAATCACGAAAGCGGCACAGATAAAATAGAGTAATCAAAGTACAGAAAGTAGCAAATAATAACATAAATCAAAGCACAAGAAATTATAATGCGCTAATGCGCCTACTAATAAGGAAAGATAACGAGACTTATATACTAGCCTTCTACCCTAATGTGGGTCCTCCACACCTTCCTATCTAAGGTCATGTCCTCGGTAAGCTGTAACTGCGTCATGTCCTGTCTAATCACCTCTCCCCAATATTTCTTTAAGAAAAATGGTGCTCCTATATTATTAAAGTAAATGCATTTTACCTTTTCTTTTAATAACTGTGGCGTTGGCCAGCTTGCGTACCTTGATTAATTCCAGGGGGTACCTACTAGCTCTAACTGTCCACCAATGCTTGGACAAATGGGAAATTTTTGTCTCCGTTAGGATTTGAACCTGAGACCTCATGGTAAGCATAAACGACATGTACTAGGACAACAAACAACACCGAACCTTTGTCTTTGTTATACTTTCCGAAAGCTTTTTATATATGCTGGTTCTTGTGTGAAGGTGCGTGCATAGTTCATGATGCCATGAAAACATTTGGAGGCATTGTCATATTTTGACTAAATTATAACTTTGATTGATTCATACAATACTTTTGGATAGTTATAACCTTTTAAAATTTGGTATTTTTATTTAACATATTCTGACACCTTAAAGTTCAAGCTTCTGTGAGAATATAATTTATTTTCACATAGTTTCAGAATATATTCATCCTATTAAAAGTGATTCAAATAGCTGTTTTGTTTTCGTGTTTATCTTAACTGAAGCTTGGCCAAATTGATTCTTGATAAAAAGGAAAATACATTATTATTTGAGGCTGAGGCAGTAACATATATTCAAGTTGATAAATAGTGGAGTAATTGTTTCATGAATTTCTTGTAGTATCTTAGTACCCTTGAAACATTTCTTCGATTTTTTCCTGAGATGTGGATCTAAATGCATTGATAGCAACTCCGTTAATTTGTCACATGATGAAGTCATGCATCTTATTGGATTCCATTCGGGCCATTCATTAGTTAGCATGGTTAAGTGATGAAACAATAAAAGTGAAAATAATAGGGCATTTGCTTCTCTGTCCATGCTGCTTTACATCTGTCACTTTGCTACTTCTCCCTGCCGATGATAATTACTAGAAACGTAAGTGTTTACTCTAGTTTTCTAGAAAGTGGCGAGGGTTAAAAATTGTTTTTGCCATATTGTTGAACTCTAGGATGACATGCAACACTTGTGTGGCGGATTAGCTCAATAGAGACGGCGTTTGAGCCAAAACTCAAAATTCTGATGGCAAACTCCAATTTCTATGGTATCTTTGGCTTTTGTAGTACATCTAAATGGCATTATTGTGCATGCTAGTCGGATAGTTTTTAGCATTCAGATCTTTGGAATCCAGAAATGACTTAGTTTAAGTGACACTTAAGCATTATTTTAACTAGCTAAGAAAGTGATGATCACTTTTGTGGGGCATATTTTGTGTACTTCACGGATGTAATTCTCGCCGTGCATATTTCCCTATGATTTAGTCTTCATGTTGTTCATTCTTTTTCTTCTTTTTCAATGACCTACCTCAATAAGATTTCTTTAGCTGATGTTTTCCACCATTACTGGGTAGGACTTTACCAAATGTTACATATTCCTCCAGGTGGAGGTTGAAAGTCAGCATGGCTGGGAACATGAATTTAGTATCTCCTTGCTGAGGCTTTTGCAATGCATACTGATGCAGCGTCTAGTGTATGTTTCTTACCCTTTGCTTCTGTTACATTCTGTTATTTCTTGTAGTGCGATTAGTGTATGTTTTTGTATATCGATTGTAGTTACTGCCTTTTACGTTATTTATCTGTGATAGCTACTACCTCTTTTTTTTCAGGTTGCTTTATCATAGCTTTATCGCTCTCGTTATTTTCATTTTAATACCGCTTTAATCTCCTTGTCCGTATCTAACCTTTTTTGTCACGTTTTCTCTTGAGCCAAGGGTCTTTCAGAAACAGCCTCTTTACCTTCCAAAGTAGAGGTAAAGTCTGCGTTCACTTTACCCTCCCCAGACCCCATATTGTGAGATTTCACTGGGTATGTGGTGTTGTTGTGCTGATGCAGCGTCTAGGTATAGCTTAGTGGTACTCTTTGGTTATTCTATTCCATCTCTTAGAAAGAAAAGAATTAAATAAAATTACTTAATAGCATGGCGGTACATTTATACAAAACTTCTACCTTCCCGATTTTCATTTTAGATTTATGTAATTAAGGGACTCTTCTTTTTAAAGATTTTTTTATGATATTTTCAATGAATTGAATCATACCAATCTCTACTAGGGGTTATGACTCTTTTTTGTACTTGTTATTTTCCAATCATTTTTTCAATTAAGAAAACGAAAGAGAATAAATAAGATTCTCTTAGTTCATTTGGAAGGATCTCATAATTTAATTATCCATGACAGTTTATGTCTGCTCGGGCTGGATGATTAAAAATTATCATGTTCAGTTTCTTAGTCTGCTCTTATTCACTTTTGGTGTTTTTCTCAAGGAATTTATCTGAGATGCTACTGTTGTGTGCATATGTTTTACTATGTACTATTATATTTAGTTTTAATCTGTCAGATTAAGTGCTTTCATAACTATCAAGACAGTTTAAGAACATTAAATGTGCTATTATTTTCTTTATTCATAGTTATCTTGATTTGGGTGGCTGTTCTGTAGTGTAGATACCTGATACATACAAACTTTCTAGCATTGACCAGGTCAATTAACCATTTTTCCCTGACATCCACTGGTTCTAGACCGATCAATAATAATTTAAACATATATTCGTGAACGTGGAGCGCTTGATCCAGAAGAGAGCTTAAGGGCACAGTCTGCATCTTCTCCACTAATGCAGCGATAGCCTGCAGCATTTCATCAAGACAAGAGTCAAAGATCCAGATAGTGGGAGTTTGTTTGGTGCTTTCAACTTATATAAATGTGAAAATTACCCCAATTTTGTAGTTCCTGGTGTTTCATAGTGTTGTTGCTGTGGCTGGCTTAGCTGGAGATGAACAGGTGCATGAAGGTCCTCATTGACGCTTAAACTGTTTGAACTCATGGCATTTCTGCTCACTGCATTTGCTTCTTTAGTTCCATAGACCTGATTTTTGATAGAAAACGAAGAAAAAAAATTTAAAGCTGAATGACTAAAGTTTATGTCTTGATATTTTAAAAAGATATTATATATCTACTAGCATAAGCAAAATCTTTTCTAGTGATATACATCAATACCTTCTTATACAATTCCGTATTTTCTTGACGAACTAGGTCTAGCTTCTTATAAAGTTCCATGTTTTCTTGATGGCTGAAATTTCCCTGCAAAGAAACAGAAAAGTTTAGCTTCGCAGAAAGTTCTTAGGATAAATGACAAGAAGTGGCTGCAGTTATGTGGTTGACCTTTCGGTTTAGTTCTTGTACCTCGTCAATCAGAACTTGGTCCTACAGAAATAAGAGGTTGTCAATGCTATTTATACAAATAATATACAGCACATTTGGAGGTGAAACTTCATACCTTTTTCTTACGGACACCTCGAAGACTCATTTCTAGTTGCTTCTCCAAGTTCTGTAAATCTTTGACATTCAGTCCAGATAGCTCTTCACCCATTATTTTTCTGTAGGGGAAACAATCTTTTAAGCTGATCTAGGCCTAAAACATAAATCCATGATTAAAATGCCTACGACTGCAAGCATTCGTTTCTCTTCTAAAGATAACTATAATGACTTATAAAAAGAAAGGAAAAAAGCTATAGCTACACAATTCCTGGTGTTTTGGTACGACGAGCTTGACTGTTTGAGCTCCCACAGAAATCCACAATACCATATGAAATAGCTTACCAATGATTAGATTTAGCCTCCAATTTTGAGTGGTTTTGTAAGCTTATAGTGGTGAGGCACATCATGTGTAGTCCTCCCAGATCTGCATCTGATTTACTATAGAGTACTTATTATAAAGGAGGTTACCTTGTACTGTAGTATATTTAGCATAAGGTGTTTCTCCCTTTAAGTCCCTGCTACCACTTTAATAATATTAAGATTAAATGTTCATTGTGAATTGTTGCTTAAAAACATTCTTGTGAAGGGAATACAATGGCTGGTTATTTGAGTTGCCTTGATCTTACTGAGGATAGTGAATGTATTTCAAGAAGTATATTTCTACAGGAATGCCTCATCCTTTTTTTTTTGTTATGCAGTGTTTTTGTAAAATGTTAGCGTTAGTTATATTTATGTGCTTCTAAAAATATCAACTCCATTTTAGTATCTCTTTCATATACTCACATTTTATGAGAGTCTCCATGGTCATAGTAGAGACCTAAGTCACTTTCTTGTTGAGCTATCTGAATCTGACAACATCCACCCTACCAAAGTTTTTTATTTTACTATTTTTAGTTTTTCTTATCATTGTTCTCGGGGTAATTGCTGGTGGCATCACATCTCTTTCCTGCCTCTATTTGGGCATGCATGCTGCCAGAAAATCTTCAGCCATGTTTCCTTCCAATATTTCGGTTGTTGTTCTCTTCAGGCACCACTGTGGTTACTGTTAACCGCCAATTTAAGCCTCAGTTACCTCCCCATGCGACACCAGTGATCTCGGGGTGAATTAACATAGAGGCCTTTGTTTCTGGCAACTGGTTTTTTCTAGAGGCCTTTCTTTCTGGCAACTGGTTTTTTCGGGGGGGTTTCTTCCCTATTCTCTTTTTGGAAATCATTCACCATTCAGGAATCTATTGTTGGTTCACTCAAAAAAAATTCTGCTCCAGGTTTTGTTCAAAATAAGCGACTTAAGATTTTCCACCTTGTGTTTAAAGGAGCATGTTAGAATGTTAATTTATATTGTTCCATGTTGGAGAAATACATGTCACCCCCATAAATAGGTGTCCCCAAAGTTAAAAATGCCATTCTCCGGACCGTTCTTTCATTTTCTCATAAAGACCTGCCTGGTGGGATCTTAAATGTCCTTTCTGTTAGCGCTTGTAGATTTGATAGAGAGAGTGGGCATTTTGGTTTTTGAGCTACTTATTTCAAAACTAAAATGCTTCAAGCTATCTAATCTGGTAGTTTAAGTATTTGCTGGAAAAGTGGTAAAAATTTAACTCCCAATTTCATTAATTATTTTTGCTTCTTAAGTAAGTGCACCTTGGAGTCAACATCCATGAGGATAATGGAGGGGCATCCCTATCCATTGAACACTGACCTCTGGTAGAACCTTTGAAGTTTCCTTTGTTGGCACGAGTTTAGTTTGTGCTGCTGTTTTTCTTCTCTTTGTTGTTAGGAAATAAAATATCTCTAATTGAGCATGAGAAAAGTGCAGTACTGGGGAAAGAAATCCTTGTCTCGAAAAGTAGAACTAAACTAGGGTGTACCTTACAGTTCAAAACTTCATATGCTATATTCATCAAAGTGTTTGATGGGAGTAAAACTAGTTTTTTGGAAGGACAATTGGCATGAGGTTGGCAGATTGGATGTGGTTTTCTTAGATATCTTCAATATAGTTCTAAACTAGCAAAGGACTATAGCAGAGATGTGGACACCTCAAGGATGGAACATCGTTGGCGTAAGTCATCGGGCGCCCCCTAAATTTGTCCATAGATTAGACACCTCAACCGAGGTTTGTTCCTATTGAACCCCTGTACCATTCTGGATTTGAATCACTTAAACACTTTTTGCTAACATGGCCAAAGACGTGTTCTTCACTCTCTTTAGGCACGTAGAACAAATCCAAATAATTTTTTTTTTCTTTTTTTTCAAGCTTATACACCTAATTAATAGCTAATATAATCTAAATAGTCAAAAAAGAAGAAAAATTACCTAAAAGAAAAAAGAGGAAGACAAGTTGTCTTCCTCCTCAAAACTCACCTGCAACGGGAAGATGTGCGTGTCTCCGGCGTTGCTCCGGTGGTTTGCCGTCGAAGCAATGCCGTTGAGCATTTTTTTCCCCTTCTCCAACCTCCGTCTCTCCTAATGTTACTAAATCTGTCTCTATTTGAGCCGTTTTTTATGTTTATGACTGTTTTTGCACTTTGTTTGGCCGGAGTTGTTCGTTTTCCGGCGAACTTCATGGATTCCGGACTAATTTCATCAAAATTACCAACCAACAAAATATGAACCATGTGAAAAAAGTACAAATTATAGCAAATCTACTACATGAAACATAAAAACTGAAAATAGAAAAAATTATTGGCAAAGTTTAGTCACTGAAGCTTTGATTGAAAAATTCCTCCGGCGACATCCTTGTTCTCTTTCTTTTTTTCTTTAACTGAACCTAAATAAGGGAAGAAAAGGGGAATAATTGTTGGTGGGGTGGGGGGACGGCGGCCGATGGTGGTTTGACGAGGAAGAAGTAGAAAAAGGGGATGATTGTTTGGGTTGGGAGGGGGGGGGGGGGGGGGGGGGACAAAATATGAACCATGTGAAAAAAGTACAAATTATAGCAAATCTACTACATGAAACGTAAAAACTGAAAATAGAAAAAATTATTGGCAAAGTTTAGTCACTGAAGCTTTGATTGAAAAATTCCTCCGGCGACATCCTTGTTCTCTTTCTTTTTTTCTTTAACTCTTCTCTTTAACTGAACCTAAATAAGGGAAGAAAAGGGAAATAATTGTTGGTGGGGTGGGGGGACGGCGGCCGGTGGTGGTTTGACGAGGAAGAAGTAGAAAAAGGGGATGATTGTTTGGGTTGGGGGGGGGGGGGGACAAAATATGAACCATGTGAAAAAAGTACAAATTATAGCAAATCTACTACATGAAACGTAAAAACTGAAAAATAGAAAAAATTATTGGCAAAGTTTAGTCACTGAAGCTTTGATTGAAAAATTCCTCCGGCGACATCCTTGTTCTCTTTCTTTTTTTCTTTAACTCTTCTCTTTAACTGAACCTAAATAAGGGAAGAAAAGGGGAATAATTGTTGGTGGGGTGGGGGGACGGCGGCCGGTGGTGGTTTGACGAGGAAGAAGTAGAAAAAGGGGATGATTGTTTGGGTTGGGGGGGGGGGGTCTCCAATCCTTTTCTTTTTTAGCTATTTTTAAATGAGTTACATAGGTTTAAAAATTGCATTCTTCTTAAAAAAAAACACACACAGTTCATTATTTTAATGTGTTTTTTGAGTCCAAATGCCACGTGTCCATATTTGATTTGTCGTTTTGCCACATCATCCGCGAGTGGAGTACACACACTTTATAATTTCCACTAATTGTCAAAAAAGTGTTTGAGTGGTTCAAATTCGGAGTGGTAGAGGTGTTCAATAGGTACAAGCCTGAGTTTAGGTGTCTAAATGAAATTTGTGGATAAGTTTAGGTGGCGGCGAATGACTTAAGCGAGCATCAATTTTAGAAGACATATCAATGATTGGGAAGTACAAAGAGTGGTGAATTCTTTAGTACATTAGAGCAGTTTAGTGGGACTACAAACGGGTGAAGATGTATTATGGTGGCAAGGCAGCAGTAAGGGTTTATTCAAAGTTAGTGCAGCTTACAAGATGATGAATTATTCCATCCAGCAGATAGCCAACTGGCCTTGCAAACACATCTGGAAAACAAAAATTCCTCATAAAGTTGCCTGTTTTGTGTGGCTACTAGCTAAAGAAGCAACCCTTACACAAGATAATTTGATGAAAAGAGGTTTCATTTTATGTTCCAAATGCTCTTTATGTGGGGAAACAGCAGAGACAGTTAACCATATGTTCCTTCACTGTAAGATAACGGTTCATCTATGGAGAATTATTCTTAATCTCAAAGGCATTTCCCGGACCATGCCTGGGAAGGTTACAGATGAAGCTGGGAGGAAACAGGCTTACAGGCAAAGGACAAGAACAGGACTAGATGGAGAATTATCCCTGCTTGCATTTGGTGGACAATTTGGAAGGAGAGAAACTCTAGATGTTTTGAGAATGTGACGAATGGGGTTCAGAAGATCAAGTCAAGCTTTATTTTGCTGTTACGTTTTTGGTGTAATCAGATCTACTCAAATGATACTGTCACTATTATTGATGTTTTAGATTCAATATAGAGAGAGGACTGTAGAAGTTAGAGTTTCTTGTAAATATGGTTTCAGTACTACCTAAGTATTGTTTTGCTACATATGAAACATAGAAAAAGTTATCAGTTTAAAAAATGAGGAGTGTATAAATCACCAATATCAGTGCCTATTTTGGAGGTCCACTAGAACAAGGGATAATTTGGTTGCTTGATTGTAAGATATGTGGAGATTATTTGTCTTCTATGAGGCCGAAAGAGTGGAAAGAATGCCACATCCAAGGGTGTGACCTAGTGGTCGATGAAGTGGGTTGATAACCATGAGATCTCAGGTTCAAATCCTAGCACAGACAAAAACACTAGATGATTTCTGCCCATCTGTCTTAGCCTTGGTGGATAGAGTTACTTGGTACTTGTTGCTTGTGAGAGATGGACGATATCCCGTGGAATTAGTTGAGGGGCGGATAAGCTGGCCCGGACACTACGGTTATTAAAAAAAAAAAAAAAAAAGGAATAGCAAGAATGCCCATTACAGAACCAAAGTTGTATTTCTTTTGGTAAGGTTATGTATTTGTATTACTTTTGAGAAATATGCTTTTAAGAATATTTGTGCTAGTTTGCACCCAAGGGTGCGGCCTAGTGGTCAATAAAGTGGGTTGAGCACCATGAGGTCTCAGGTTCAATTCCCAACAGAGAAAATACTAGGTGACTCTTTCCCATCAGTTCTAGCCTTGGTGGACAGAGTTACCTTGTACTTGTTGCTGTTGCTGGGGGAGGTGGGAGGTGGCACCATGGAATTAGTCAAGATGTGCGCAAGCTGGCCTGGACACCACGGTTATAAAAAGAAAAAAAATATGTTTGTGCTAGTTTTGTGAAAAAACTACTTTTGCTTTAGCTTTTTTTATAATGGTAATAGCTACTTTTGCTTTAGTTTTTGGAAATCGTTTTTTTTTTTTTTTTATTTCCAGAAAACAAATGTCTGTTTTGGGGATACTTTTTCAAAAACTTTTCAAGCAAAATGGAGTAGGTATTCAAACACTTCAAGACTTCAAAGAAGGAAAGACTTCAGTTTGCTAATTGAAATGATAGTATTCCAATATTAGAAAAAATGGTTACCTTCATATCAAAGGAATCTTCTTGTAATTCTCAAAATTAATAGGACCACCGTGAGAGTATTACAATTCCAAGACTAAGGGCATTCGAGTAACCAAATGGGGACAAACATTCCGCTTCCAATCGAGAGGTTTGGAGATTGAGTCACCAAAGGTAAAATGGAATGTCCCATTGTCGGCCTCCTTGAAGGGTTTTGGGGTGGGATTTTCAAGATAAAATAAAAATTACAAGGAACGTCAAGTTACCAAAATAAGTCCAACCTTACCGATTTAACAAAACGATTAACATGCCTTTGGTCTTAGTCCTATCGGTAGTTGAATAAGTTATTCACTCAACTTGAAAAATCATGCCAATTGGGATAAAAGAGCTTACCGATGATTCTCTTGCAAGTTCTCTAGTTGTTGTCTCAGCAGTGCAGCTTCCCTTTGCCAAAACTGCAAGGAGAAAATATATTAATAAATTTGTTCAATGGCTTCAATTATCAATAAAAGAGAAATCAATAGATGTTTTTGTGTGTTATGACTATAGTATGCAGAATTGCTAGCAGACCAAGCTCACCTTTAGTTGCACATTCCTCTG
Organism: Lycium barbarum; assembly: GCF_019175385.1. Classification (NCBI taxonomy): domain Eukaryota; kingdom Viridiplantae; phylum Streptophyta; class Magnoliopsida; order Solanales; family Solanaceae; genus Lycium; species Lycium barbarum. The sequence goes on along the minus strand of NC_083343.1, from coordinate 120,769,590 downwards.
GAGACACTACTTAGAATGGTTTTTCATGACCCATTTCTCTGGTGGCCCAAGCATTAGTGATAAGTTAATCTTTCAACACATAGCTCTTACTCTTTTAATGAATGGTACAGTACAAGGTTGATAAGATTTTTGTCATATCAAAAACCATTACAAGACTTTAAAAATTGGCTTAAAGAAAAGATGAGCTACTGTTGCTTTCTAGAATTTGCATCATGTTAACAATAAAAGGAAATACCATTTCAAAAGTAAACAAAAGGAAAATATCTATCTTATTTTTGTTAAAGTTTTTAGATACAATCATGTTTGGATTTCATTTATTTTCTTATCATTGATTTTTTTTTTTTTTGGGTATGACAATTGAGACTATTGGTACTCATCTAGTGCTTTCATTAACCTCGCAATATACTTAATATCGCAACCACATCTGTTGGTGCATTGGGACTATAATTTTCACTGCATTGGCACAGCATGGCAAAGTTAAGGCCTCTTACATAGACCTGTTGGTTTGGTAAATGAGTGTTTAGTTTATAAAATGCCCTAATTCAAGTATATAAGGGCACCCATAGGTGTTTATAAAGGTTGTGGGGTATTTCATATATTAGTTTAAGATTTTGAGTTGGATACTTCAATTCTTTTATGTAGTATCAAACCCAACATTGACAAGTCCATTCTCTCTCTTGTAAGTTCATATTAAAGTCCATGTGTGTATTCCAAAATCAGGTTATATGTGCTGGACAACTTTGAGTTATATAAAGACTATGGCATCCAAAATGGCTTATAAGGTCTCAAGTTATTCCACCCATTGCCTTGATATTTTGGATTGGATGCTCAAATTCTTTTGCAATGACTAATTGCAGTTGTAGTATAGGTATCGTCCCTGTGTTCTTTTAAAAATTTGTCCTCAATTGTGTGTAACTTTCTTGCAAATACACATGTTGTGCATAGTTTTTTCGCAAGGCTTGGACTTCTTACTCTAGATAGTAGATATAGTTTAATAGGTCAGCACATTTATAATGAATCTAAGGTTACAAACCCTTTGTCTCAGTGACCAGGAGGTAGACATGTAAAAATTGGACTGAGAGCTTATCCTATGTACTAGTGATTCTTTTCATAAATTTCTTTTTTCTATTTATAGTTAGAACTTATTCTTTTATATTGTGTTACACCTTGCAACTTGAGATTGATGCCTAACAATATTGAGAAGTTTTGATTAGTAGATTGTTGCATTTAATTTGATATTATGGTAGCAAGGTGAAAAGATGCACATAAAAACATTGGTATTTCAATCTCCAGCTGTTGAAATTCGAGGTGAAGATTTAATCTGCTTCTAAATTTGACTTGTGTTTGATTTTCTTGCTGTAGTTTTATTAGCAAAGATAAGATGATTTTTCCTCTCAACCGGAAAATATATTAAAGCCGTGGGGGATGATAGAGGACTGGAATTAATTGAAAATGCACGGGGTTGTTAAGTTTGTTACTCCCTCCGTTCTAATTCAAGTGTCTTAGTTTGACTAGACACGGAGTTTAAGAAAAATAAGGGAGACTTTTGAATTTTGTGGTTTTAAGATGTGTGGAATGTACCAAAATGCCTTTGTGGTCTTAAAAGGCAATTTAAAGTACTAGAATCAGAGAGCTACCAAATATAGAATGTGACATTCTTTTTTCAACAGTTTAAAAAGGGAAGGAAAGTAAGACACTTAAATTCTTACGGATGGAGTATTATTTGTTTTTGCCTGTCCTTAGGGTTTCACACTAACTCCTACTTACCCATCACCCGTGTCTCTGAATGTTGGCGCTTCTTTTCATTGGTTTATTGGCATTTGAGTATAAGGTATACAATTGACATGTATCTAGGTGTGTGTCATGAGAGCTAGGATATCCTTCAGCTAATTGTTCTTGCATCTTCAGAGAGTTGACAATACTAGTCATTTGAGTAAAATGATGGTATGACTTATAATGGAAGCTCTGCGGAATTGTATCTCTTGAGTTCCAATGTAGCTCTAGATTGTGAATTTGTGACCAGTTAAGTATACCTTTGCAATTCGTCTAGCTATATTTCTTGAAGGTGATGTGGCAGAGGCTTAATTTTCCTGCCTATCAACAATAACGTGTAGTATTGTTTCTATATTGCAGAAGACCTAACCTCATCCTTGTACTCATGGTGTTTGTATAAGCTGAATCACTTAGATTCCTGTAGTATAGGTAACCTTTCTACTTTTCTTGAAGTACAGCAAATTAGGACTTGGAACCCCGATTGGAACTTATACCCTAGTTCTATCGAGATGCTCATACTCTAATTTGTGTACAGTTATAAGCATGTTCCGTAGACATGAGCAGTAGATGTCATGATGGTGGCATTAACATCTAAGGACAAATCTCAGTTATGTGCTAAATCATGTCAGCACTGAGCAGTCATATTTGGGTTAAAAGACACCTGATTAGGGTCAAGAGCTGCTTCTGGGATAAATCTTTACCAGAAAATATGCACCAACCTTTTCCAGATCTCCATTCTCCAACTGAGATATTATGGTGTTCTGCCACATAAAAATAATCCCCCGAACACAGGAAGAGTTTATGTATTATGCTGAGATCTATGTATTGTTGTTTCAGGGACTGGTAGTGGTACCCCACTTCAGTTTGACAGTAGTATCAGGGACATATGCAACTTCTGAAAATTGCAAAGATCTAAAGTTTCTATTCTTTTCCTCTAATCACATTTTCTTCACCTATGATTTGACCTGCATCATTGAATACTGATCTGTTAAACAGAACGAACTATTTTTTGATGGAAATTTGTATTCCCTTGCAGCTTCTCATAATTCAATGAACACAGACCTTTGGACTTCTGTTTAATTCCCCTGCAGCAATTGCAAAGAATGATTAGATGATTAATCTCAAAATAGTGAAAAGATGACATGACTAGTCTAAGATTGGTTATAGTCTTATAGAGCTGTTGTTTGAACCAGAGACCTTCAACCAGTGCTATCCCGAAATGGCATTATGATAATGCAAGACGAGTAGCCAAGTTTTTAACAAGCTCATGTTTGATGTCATCTTGGTGTAAAGTTTAGCATCCTCGGTTTTACTATCTTCTCTTCTAGAAGATAATTTTTTTCCACAGGCTTCAACTTGCAGCATCAATAGTGCCACATTCAGAATGATTAGCTGGGAGATATGATTAGAGGGTAAATCTAGGAGTATAAATAGATTTACTTCCTCTGCAAGGAAATGGAGTGACCCTAATGGTCATAATCCGGGATAACTGTTGTGAAATATTATCACATACTTTTTAATTCCTAGTAGAGAAGTGCTAAGCACCAAAATGACTTAAAAAGCTCTTAAGGTTCTTGGACAGTTGTCTGATCCTTTGAAGATGCCATTAACTGTTCAAAATTGCCTGATTCTAAAAGCATTTTGTGCTTCTTTATCTTAGCATTTGTGCAGGATTTGCAGTGTGAAGACAGCAGATGGGTCTGAAAGAATTGGCTTATCAATATATGTTGTTTCTCAGATGCTACTTTTTTGTTGGGCATAGGTCATGAAATGGCATTTCCATTGCTCTAAGATGCATTTATAAATGTAGTCACTGCATATAGGTTCTTGATTGGCACATCTTGAGTGCATCTTTCTTGTGGGAAGACATTAATTTTCCCGGTGTCCTTGTCCCAATTGCTAAGCCTGTATTAGATCATCAAATTTCGTGTCCTATGCTGGCTTGAATATTCTAGTCCCTCACTGAGCTTCCGTACGTAGTGTATACATAAAGTAGTTAATGCAGATGAAATTATCCTGTTATCCTTTATCAAACAGTTTAGAGTTTTTTTAAGAGGAATATCTTGGCAACTCTTTTCACTCACCAGTTCATAGATGTCGCAAGTGTTTTTAATTCTGCCTTTTGGTGGTTGTTTCAGGTCTCATAACGAAAGAAAGTGAAGTTGCAGAAGCAAGCCTATAAAATTTGCTTCCCCAATGAGCCATTAAGCCAAAAATATTTCCCTGAGACTTTTGTTTGGATCTGTGTTCTTGTTATTCAAAAATCTTCCTTGGGACCATCTCTGTTAGTTGTCAACAGTGAGTACCTTTTTGCTTTGCTGCATCTTTATCATATTCTCTTTCTCCCAATTCTTCTTGTCCTTTTACCATCCTTTAACTTCTCTTGTTGTACTTCCGGTAGTGGAAGATACGCATGTTCTGGCTTCTAAATCTTCGTCCTATGGCCACAAGCCTAACCTTTGTTAGTTGTATTGGTCATTTTCCTTTATGGACTTCATCATAGGTTCCATCTTTAGATCATTCCTCTTTTTCTCCGTAATTGAGGGTTGGAATGGGATGGTAGAACAGGTATCAGCTAATGAGAATCTCCATCCTCTTTGCCCACTTTAGTTGTGGAATTGATTCACACATTCTTTCATGCACATGCACGTTATTGTCCTCATATGTTAGAACCTTAATCCAACAATCCTGGGACCCAAGTTCATGGAATCGATCCAGATCACAGGTACAACTGTACAAGTAAGAGAGGTAAATTGGAATAGTGTATCTGGTGTTCCGTAGAATTGGGATCTAAGTTCCTGGAATCAATCCAGTTTGATTAATTTTGAAAGTATAGATTGTCCTAGACAATTATCTTGTCATACTACTGATCTGCTGACAGCCTTACTATTACTGTCTATAGATTCTAGGACCTCCTGTCCTCCTGCTTGTGCTTGCTACTAATAGTTCGAGTATCTTAAATTTAGATGCTAAAAAATGGAAAAATAAATCCGGATGTAGGTATACGGAGTAACGTTGGCACTCAAAGAAGCAAAGGTTTATATAGTAAAGACGCTAATAAGATGTATGCTTTAGGGCACAAAACAAACGAGAAGAAGACTGCAGATGCATGAAAGAATGTGCCGTAAATTCCTGATTCTTTTACATTTTCAAAAAGTAGCTTGATACCAGTATAATGTGCTGTAAAGCCCTGTGCTTTTTCCCTGCAAGTAACGGCTAGTATTCTGCTCTTTTGGGAAGTCAAGTAGTCCAGAGAGGGAGTATTTGGGGTCTTGAAGAAAATTAACAATTTCTGAGTCCTATTCTTCAGCATTGCAGTCTGTCTGTAGTTTTCCCTAGCAGGCCAAACGATGATTCTGGTTTTGTTTGAGGGCATATCAGTTCTTCCTTTTGAGAGTGTATTTTAATTAAGATACAATACTTAGAGGAGAAGAGAACCTTAAGGATTTTAACATGATATGGTATTTCGTAAATTATGTACAGTTAATGGGAGAAAGTAAGTATGCAAGAAACTAATATGCATTTTGTCCTTTGACTAGTTGACTGCAAATTAGCTAGCAAACTTTACCTTGGCCTCTAATCTCAAAACTTACCTTGACCTCGGAACATGGATCACCCAATTTATGAGTCTCTTCTTTTCCTTTGTTGTATCTTTCAATCACCGATTTCATGCTGTCAAAATAGCAAAACTGTTCAGATTTGTCTGATTGATGTACTGACTGAAAGGTATTCATTTACATTGTTCATCACAGTATCATAAAGTAGTTACGAACTACCAGTTGCTCAATTTTCTTAATCATCTATTCTAGGCAGATACTCATTACATGAAAAGAAAATGAGGTAAATTGATTCTACATTTCACCCAAGGGTGTGGCCTAATGGACAATGAAATGGGTTGAGAACCATGAGGTGTCAAAAGTCAAATCCTAACGGAGGCAAAAAACACTAAATGATTTCTTCGCATCTGTCCATGCCTTGTTGGACAGCGTTCGGTACCTATGCTGGTGGGAGGTAGCCCGACGTGCACGCAAGCTGGCCTAACACCAAAAAAGAATTGATTCTGTATCTAAAAGTTTGGTATCACATCAACACCACCCTTCTCGTACTTATAATTATTTACTTAAATTGGTCAATGTTCACCATGCCTCTTACTAAGGTATAATGGCTGAAGTTGTAGTCTTCTTTTTTCTTCTATTGGTTCTCCTAGTTAACGAGCTTGGATTAATTGCATGAAAAACCTTAACGAAGTGCATAGCTTCTGTTATTGAGTTCTCTCTAAAATTGGGACCTATGTGTAGGTTTTCATTCACCTGTTATTCTAGCTTCATCCATCAGTCAGTATGGATCAAATTGCTGTGTATTGTTGTTGAAAGTAAAATGAAAAATAGAGCTTTCAAGCATGGTATCATGGTTTACAAGAAACCAAGTCATGTATATCAGATTATGTTCTCTAGACAAGTAGCCATTGTTCGTGCTATTTCTAATCATAAATAATGAGTTATTGTTCATGGAAGGACATGATAATTTACAATACCTACTATCTGTCTTTCAAATAGAGAAATAATGTTGACATTGATGAAAACCCTATTGCATTGTAGCCTTCAGAAGTTATCCAAAGAACTGTTTTTTTTTTTAATATCATCTAGAATTCCTTAAAATTTAACTGGCAAAACATCAGTTGAATTCCAAACAGCAGACTGTTAAGCACACCACATTCTATTATAAGATACCATTTCCTAATAAATTATTAAATTTGTTTCAAATTTTATTCATCAGTATAAGAAAATGAGAGTTGCTTTTGACTTGGATTACTGTGTAGTAGCTATTAGACCTAAAGTAAAGGTCTTTAGAAGAACGAAAAAATCAAAGACTCAAGAGGACTAGAATTAGTATTACGTGTCGAAACAAATAATTCATGAGATGGGCCTCCATGTAGAAGTAGGAAAAGAATTGTCTTTTGACTGTGATTGAGCTGTCAAACTATCCAATTTAGTGCCACAAAGGTCTTTTGTTTTAACTATTCGTGGGTGTGTAGTATTTCTGGAGTTCTAGCTTAGGTTAGGCACAAGCAGGTACTAATAGAAGTAAACGCAAACCAGAATGTGAAGAACATCAAAAAAGTTGTTAAAAGTGTAAAACTTTTATTTCCTTTTCTCTTATTTAAACTTCTTTTTTAGTGTCTGTTTCTTCCCATTTTTCTGTATGTCTCTGTGAAGATGTTTTCTGTAGATCCACGCTTATGAAAGCAATACTTTAGAGGTAGATTGGTTTAAACCGAACAACTAGAAGAAGTAGAAAAGGGGTATGTTTGTGACAGCACATGTCTGTTATGAATTCTGTGACTAGATTTGTAATGACCAAATACATTATGCTTCATAGAATGTCAGATAGATCCGGAAAGTTTATTTCGAACAACATACATCGCCAGTTAGAGACAAACAAAATGCAGTAGCCGGATTGGAGAGCAAACCAGATGACACCTCTCTTCCCTTGTCTATCAAAACAGTCAGGTAGAGAAACACATTAAACATGATAGTAGCATATAAATTGCATAGGAAATGAAGTGAGGCACAAATCCTACATCCAGTGAAGGAGGGAGATATTAACGCAACTTTTTCATTATATGACCATTGAGTTTCGCCACTAGCCCTCGTGGATTTCTCAATTATAAAAAAAATGTTCATAGAAGAAAGGCTGAAGAAATATTTTAAAAGAGAAGCTGCAAATCTAGGGAATTACCCTAGAGAAGAAAATTTGGAGGGGAATAATTCAATTCTACCAAATTTTCTGTAGGAAAACTGACAAATGGAGACTAGAATCAGAGGGATCACATTTTGGAAGAATCAAGACTAATTACACCTAAGGGGTGTGCTTAGTGGTCAGTGAAATGGGTTTGAACCTGTGAGACTAGGGTTCAAATCCTAGACAAGATAAAAACACTAGATGATTTCTTTCTATTTGCTTGAGCCTTGGTGGGTAAAGTTACCCAGTCCTTGTGCTAGTCGGAAGTAGTATGTCCTCGGTGAAATAGTCAAGGTGCATGCAAGCTGTGCAGACACCACCATCATTTTAAAAAAAAAAAATCCGAGCAAAAATAAAGATCTTGAACATCCTTTCGAGGAAGAATAAGTCGAGCAAGCTGTGAAAAACTGTAGGGGACAAAGCAACAGAAATAGAATGGATATAATTTTCCTTAAAAAGCTGTTATGAAATGCAAGAATCAGTTTAATTGTCATGGCACTTTCAAATGGAGTCTTAATCCTCCCTTTATGCCACAAGAACTTCCCACCGGTAATTTTGAGAGGAAATATTGTACTTGGTGTGGTGTGCTCTGTAAATTAGAGATAGGAATGGCATATAGCCATGTTACTTGGAACTTTTTGTTGGACCTCCTACAAAGAATGGATTTTGAAGATATGGATGAACTGGATACACCAACAAATATCTATGGTTAGGATAATGATCTGGAAGACCTTGATATATGGTTTAAGGTGGTGCCTATACTCTGTATCAACATCAGAAAGCCAAAGTCAATACCAGTTTGGGAGGTTAGTAACGTCCATGAACTTGCTTAAATGGGCTGGTGTGAGGTAGTTAAGCTTTCTACAAAATATTTCTGTCTTCTTCTGGGTGATTAGTTCAAACAGGGCAATTTTTCGTAATCAGTAATAATGCAAAAGTTCGTGAAAAGATTGGAATGGTGGAAGGAACAGTACCTATTATGAAGGGAGAGTTATTCTGATTAAGGCAATACTCTAGAGTATTCCTACATGCTTTTATGTTTTGTTCACCATTACATCCTTAATCACTATGAAATTAGAGAAACTAATAAAGGATTTCTTATGATATGGAGTAAATGGAGATAAATATCTTGTGATTAGCCGGGAAAGATTCATAGCTAGAATCAGAGATTATTGGGGGGAGATAAGAGGAACTTTTGAAGGAGTTGGGAATCCGAAGCCATGTGAAAACAAGTTCTCTTATGTTAAAGAGAGAAGAATATCATGCTGTATAGATTTTCTGCTAGATTTTAAGAGGTCCGGTGCATACTTGTGTTAACTACTTTTGTGCACCATTTGCTGGTGTATTTAGAACATATATTTGAATTGTTGAAAGATTCACATGTCTATTTGTATATGTTCGCTAATAAATTGAATAAATTTTTTTGTATGATGCTTTGTTGTTTGTACTTTATAGCTAAGTCCCAGTGGTTTCATTAGTTCATGTATGCCTACTTGTTTTTCATGAATTTTTTTTTTATAGTAAATTATGAACTTTTTTTATGATATTTTGTTGTTTGTGCTTAATTATGAATCTGTTGTTTAACTAAGTCCTAGTGGTTTCATTAGTTCATGTATTCCTACTTGTTTTCATGAATTTTTTTATAGTATAATTATGAATTTTTTATTAAATGATATGATGTCAGATACTTGTTTTGTCATATTTTTAAGATAATGCGTGTTTACTTATTTTTATTTATTACAGTACGACATCCTAGCGTAGTTCAACGACGTGCATAGCTTGTGAAATTAGCCCTACAAGTGAGCAAGCTCAACACTAAGTTTTAACAGTTTTTTAGAAGTTTTTTTTTTTTTGATGACATGGGAACCCGCAGCCGCTACCCTTTCGGGTGCGCACAAGGTAAACCCAATTCCTGGGCAATAGCTCGCAAGCCACACAGGAGAGATAACCCACACTAGGCAAGCCCCGTGAGACGAGCTCGACCCAGAAGGCAAATCCCCTGCTGTTGTAGGCAGGGGGTTTCGAACCTGAGACCTCCATTATGAAAGCCCCATGCTCAACCAACTGAGCCACCCTTGCGGGTAATTTTTAGAAGTTTCTATACAAGTGTCAACTTCATGATTATACAGGTACAAATACATTCACTTCAAAATTGCATAATTACTTCCAGTTTGGGAATATCATAGAGGTCAAATGCAAAATATGACAACATTTAGTAAAATAGTTCATCCTCCCTATAAATCTTCCCATTATATGGTGGAGAATTCCAATCTGATTCATACTGTTGAGAGATTTTTAAGGTCCTGGTTGAGTTTGTAAAAGTACTTCTAGCAGTACTTTTTTGCAGAGAACCTATGTTCATTCCCAGGCTTAAACTATTCTCGAGGCTAGATGACAAGTCAAAATCTGCACAATTGTCCAAGGAGAAAGACAAACCGATTAGCAAGTCTGTGATCCAATGTCATCATCGAACATGCACAAATCATAAATGTGGTGTAAAGAAAAAAGGAACAACATACTATTCTAAGTGTCTAAAATGCATATTTATTGTTACAAAATGTAAAATCTGTAAATTGGCATGTAAATATATTCCTTACTTATATAGTTAACAAAATCATTTGAATAGATTTGTAGGATCTTGCCTGTTATTTGTTTTGATTTGTTTCCTTTGGTTGAGTCAGTTATATAGCTGTATAAATATCTTGTGCATGAATAGAAACACAGAAACATAAGTCCATTGCACTGCAATGGTATCAGAGCCATCAGGGCTCATAATTTTCACTTCTTTTTTACTTGCTTTTGAGAGAAGAGTTCGGGTTTCTTGAGTCACCTTTAAGGAGTGACCACATTGTCTAGCCACCACTTCAGGAAGGAGTGGATAGCATTTTTGGCTGGAAGTAACTTTTTTAGTGGCTGGATGCGCAACAACTGGCTTTCATGCGCCACCGACTTCTTTATTCTGTCTCTTACTCTCTTACTTACCGGTCCGTCAAGGCGTGTGGGTTGTCGGATCTTGATCAGGTTTGCTGTTTTGGGGTTGTCTGCACATTTCGGCCCATTGGTGGTGGTGCTCTGATCAATAGGCCAAGTTGTTGACAAGGAATAACTCAAACCAGGTTCTGTTGATCTCTTTGATCAGGTTTGAGTTTGGATTTTGTTGTTGGATTTATTTGGTTGTTAATAGTGTGTTCAGGAGCTGCCTAAGAGTGAAATTAAGCTTGAATCTATGTTGAGCTTCCAGCGTCTGAAGTTTTGTTAAGTTGACATTCTCTTGCTCATAGGTACCAAAAACAGTAGCACATATGACGATCCTACGCAACAAACGTCTCAAGCATATCCAACGTTTCTAGCACTAGGGTACAAACTTTTCTCCGAACCAATATACTAAATTCTGAATACATCTATACTTAACACATACAATTGATTTTTTCTTCCTTCGAGCATCTTTTGTTCCTTTCAAGCTACATTGTCAATGCAATAAAATTAGGACTAGCCTTTCACGTCTTCTTTTGACTCCTGTACATGTTGTGCTTGCCAACTTACATAACAAACCTTTTAAGATTTGTGGCCTTGTCCAATGCAAGCGCAAATTCATGTATCTTCATACTCTGCAGCTTTTTAAGTACTGAACTAGTTTGCTCACTTCCCAGTCAAATAATTCTCTTCTTAATTGGAGATTCTAGCCAGTATTAGAGATGCAGTCAGCAATAAGGCTCCTTAACACTATGTTGAAGGTAGCTGGGAATTAATCCATGAGTCATAATCATCCCATAAATCAGTCCACAACCTTGGTTTAGCTCCATTCCAGTTCTCAATTTTATGCAGCTTTTGAAATCACTCCAGAATACCATGATATGCTTATAAAATCCCACAACAGCTCTAGAAGATGAACGCTCATAGTCACCCTTACCGTTTTTGGTGAGAGACATTCTTCCACATTGCCTCATTCCCATCGTCCAATCTCCATAGTTATTTACGAAGAAGGCTTTTATAATGAAGTTCAACATTCCTCTCTTGCTCTTTGTCATAGTTTCCCATTTCTCGGGTGTTCTGTCCGGAGGAAAACATTCTTTCTTGGAAACAAGTTTCTTAAAACTTAGGAAAATGACTTCCTTGGTGAGAGTAGGAAGAACAAGTTCCATAAATGACATTTCATATTAATTATCTCCTCCCCACCTCCACCTCCACCTCTTAAATGGGATCATTCAAACAAGTATAGCAAATTCTGCCAACAAGGTCTGAGTACCCAAATATGTGACCTGTTTCTCAGACCACTCTAATATAATGCTATGCTAGCTCAATTTAATGTCCTTATTCATCATGCTATAGGTAGTTGGATCATTTTACCTGTTCTTAATTGTAAGAGTTCTTCTACTTTTAGCATAGCAGTTCCAAGTTGTGTCTTTCAGCTCCAATACAATAGTATTGGTCCCAACCTTAACCCCCCCCCCCCCCCCCCCTTACGTTGGACTCCCAGCCTAACCCTCCAGCACCACCCACATAGTATTTGCATAGATTACATATAAATGTTCTTCGAAAAATATTTTTTACTATTTGTCAAATACCAAAAAATAAATAAGAAAAATATTTTTCAGGTAAAACATTTTTTTGGAAAAGAATTTCCTTCGTATCAGACACACCCTTAAACATATGGATTTTTCCTTTTTCATATTGTCATCCTAAAGAAATTTTTCCTCATTCCCTCAATTTGATTCCCCACCTTATTAGGCATGGGAAACATAGATATTAGGTATGTGATGTAGGTATTGAAAATGGTGGCTATAACACCTTGGTATTTATAGAACTTTTCTAGTAAATATCTAATCTAATAAATGCATCTATTAGGTATGTAATGTAAGTATTAAAATTGGGTGGGTCACTATAACGCCTTGGTATTTATAGAACTTTTCAGTATATATCTAATTTAATAAATGTATCTTAATTTAATCCTGAGCATTTATATTTCCTAGTTCATGAACAAATTCTTATATGCATCCTCATTGATTTCCTAATATATGAGCTAAGTAAATTCATGTAGTTGAGATGAATTTAAGCAGGAAACGGCCATCGAAACCAAATATTTGTCACTTTATTTGGATTTTTTGAAGTTGAAGTTGTGTTTGGTTACACTTTTTGCAAAGAATATTTGGTTGTTTAAATGTATTTTTTGCTAAAAACAAAAAAAAAATTGAAATATGATTTATATTCCCAATTTCCAAAACCAGAAAAATCATCCAACTTGATTAATTTACGTGAAACATACAATCAAATTTGCTCTAAAAGAGTAACATCTCATAATGGATAATCACATAATGTCATAAATTGAATCCCATATATTTTTTGAATTTACCTGATAAATAAAAACTCAACTAAAAGGATCTGACGCGACACATAAAAATCTAAACCGGTGGCACACTTGATCAAATCGAAATGGAGCTGTTTTCATAAAAATAAAAATTAAGTTGAAAAATCAAAAATCAAAAAGTGAGATAGAAAAAGTGAAAACAGGGTTTGATGTTTATGACTTGCCGGAGTGTATGGCTCGACTCCCGGAGCTTTCAGGTGAGTTTTGGGTTAGGAAAATGATATTTTGGAAATTCTTAAGTTAAGAAATAAGAATGGTTGACCAAAGTCAACACTGGGGATAAATGAGTCTTTTTGAAATTTCGTTGATTCCATTAGGTCTGGAATGTAATGTATGACTTAGTCAAGTCGTTAATTTAGTTCCCGAGAGGTTCGGGAGTGAGTTAGGTAGTTGGTTAAGAAATTAGCTTTTTGAGATGATTTGGAGTTGATCACGGTCAACATCGGGCCAAGACGATCCCGTGTCGATGTTTTGAAAGTTTCAACAAGTTCGTATGATCATTTTGGACTTTTCTGCAAGTTTTGGTGAGATTCCGATGGGTTTCGTATGGATTTGGGTTGTGTCGCGCTCGTGTTTGAAGTTTCGGCGTCGTTTCTTTGGCCATAAAGGGTAACATATAGAGCAAATAACCTTTGATTTATGTTTCGATTGAACCATTAAATTCGTATCGTGATTACGGAACCCTTGCAAAAAGAATCATCGAATTTGGACGACTCATGAGGAAGTTATGGCCACTTTGGTGTCAGAGAGGATTGCTGGTGCTGTTGCATTGCAGGTGCAAAGTAGGGTCTGCAACTGCGACCATGCAGGTGCGAAAAAGAAGTCCGCAGGTGTGAAGTTGGGGCCTACGGGTGTGAAGGCCCGGAGTACTTAAAAATTGAGACTTCGTCCATTTAGTATTTTAAGCATATTTTGTGTTCTAGAGCTCCGTTTGAGGTATTTTTCGTGGCGTTGATTTCGTATCAACAATGGGTAAGTATCTAATCTTTATTTTGGTGTTTCTCCATGATTAATTCTGTTGGTTGTTATTTTTATCCGTGTTTGGGTTGTAGAAGTTGGGATTTGAGCCCTAAGGATAAGAGAATGAAAAATCTCGATTTGAGGATCGAGGCATAAATGGAATTCGGTGATATTCTGGATCTAGACGATATAAGTTATGGTTAAACCGATTTTCAAATAAAATTTTAGTTTTGCGCTTTGGGGCTCGGGGTTACCTTTAGGTTTGTTTTTGGTTTCCGAATTAAAGTATGGCAATATGGGTATCATTGGACTTGTTTAACCTCATAGAGTACTATTTTGACTAAATCGAACCTGATTTTGCAACAAAATTATAGTTTTGCCCTTGGGGCTCAGGTTTGGCTATCTTAGGTTCCGATTAGAGGTATATCAACATAGGTGTATATAGACTCGTATGTTAATGTAGAATTCATATTTGATAGACTTTGATCGTTCGGAAGCACTTCGTAAAGAAAAGGCTCTGGCTTGAGGGTTCGTGGCTCCTGTTCGGATTCAAGGTAGGTTACAGTTTACTCTTTACGACTCCGATTGGAGGACGTATATAGTTTCTAAATATTGAGGGGGTAGTAGGCGTGAAAGGGGGTCCACCTTAATGATTTTGATGAACACTTGGGTGGGTGCCGGTGTATTTGTTCGGGTAATTAATGCAAAGTAGATTATTCTGACGAGGAAATCATGATGTGCCTATGGGCATTAATGGTTGTGGTGATAAATCAACTAGGTTGGTATGGTTGTTGTTTATTTGGGCTATGATGGTCATGTTTAAAACTTGTGAGAATTGATTCATTTTGTCTTCATCACTCCATATCATATAATTCATGAAAGAGGAATCATCCTTGTATTTGAGTTGATATTATGTAAAGGCATGGCTACGCATATCCTATATTCATGATATTGTTGGCATATGATGTTATGCATGATATACTCATTCATACTTATATACTTGATGAATAAGTGGTGAAAATGAGATACGAGATGGTCTAAAAAGCCAGGATAAAGATAAGAGTGATCTTCTCACGGTTCAGGAAAAAGGGATCTTATACACTTGCGATAACATGTTGATGAACTTGTTTGCTATTAAGTCCTAATTTGAAATGATTATTTTCTTATGTGTCATATCATACACTTGCATATAGTTGGCTCAGGTTGCACGCTTGCAATGGATGATATTATGGTTGGCTCTGGTTCCACACCTGCAACAGATCAGTATCGTATGTTCTCATCGTCCGGTGGTAAAGTCGAGCGGTATAGTGAGGTTCTCACAGTTCGGTGGTAAAGTCAGGCGGTATAGTGAGGTTCTCACAGTACGGTGGTAAAGTCGGGCGGTACAGTGAGTGGTCACAATCCGAAGGGAAATGACCCTGGCCGTATAGTGACAAGTATATGGACTTAGTGAGTCCCCAAAGATCATGACTATATGGCATGGCCTATAGCATGTGTGTATCGGGATAGATATTAGCCAGGGCATTGCATTACATTCGTTCATTCATTCTTATACTACTTTACTTGTATTCATGCTTGCTTGCGGTTGTTACTTGAAGCATGAATAATCTCTTGTACTGTATGTTGGTGACATACTTGTTTTAGTTGATCGGTACTTATGTGTTCGGTCTTTATAGCTTATACGTGTTTTCCTTCGCTGTCGGCCTATGATACATATAAAGTACTAGTGGTTGTACTTATGCTACACTTGCTGCACTCTTGGTGGTGCAGATTAGGTTCCAAGTTCGAGTTGGGTCCGCAGAGCCATTTGAGTTTGATACTGTGATTTCAGGAGATCGTGGTGAGTTGTTTGCTTGATCTGCATCACCCTTCTCCCTCTATCTTTTATTTATTCATGTCTTCCATTTGTACCTAGATAGTGTATCAATGAATTTTGGCCTTGTATTGTATTCGTAGTGGCTTTGGTACACATAACATCTGTCTTGGGTGGTATTTGTATTTCCGCACCTATTTCTTAATGAAAGACATAGTATTTAGGCATTTGACTTATCTCTTGCTTTCTGCATCTTTAACTTAATTGGTTTGGTAAATGGTCGGATTTTTTCCCCCCTCCCATTTTAGGAGGATTTATAGTGTTTCCACACTTTCCCTCCAGTGTGACTCGAACCCAGGACCTACCGGTCATGGGTGGAGGTGCTTAACCACTGAGCCATCCCTCACTTGTCTAAATGGTCGGATTGGCTTACTTATCGGGTGGGAATAAGTGTCATCACAACTTTTAGTTTTGGGTCGTGATAGAAAGTTTTGGTTGCAAAGCTTGTGCAATTGATTCTTGTTTTGGTTCATTTCGTTTTTCTTCATGGACTTGAAAATAGTCAGGTTCATCAATGATCATGATGTCAAAATTCTTGGACTTTGCAACGACAACTACCACAAATTAAATCGTGAATTCAATGGTCGTATACATAACTCTTGTAACAACCCTGTCATCCTTTAATTCTTCCTTGTATTCCCTTATCCTCATCCTCGTCATCATCTTAATCGTCATCTTTATTTTCACTTGGGTTCCACATAAAAAAATCTTCGCAGACATGATCTCTACATCGATCCTTCAATAGATGAGAATGTAGATTTTCTCATTCATCTTTCTCATGAAAGTTACATCATTCAATACCTCTCTGTTCAAGATTCGTCGTCGGGCAGCTATTTCATAAGCAAATGTTTTTCTAGGGTTGACACATTTGTTAGGCTCCTTTCCCTAGAAAAATCCTTCAAAAATAATTTAACTGAAATCTTAGTAATTTCACCTACCAAAAGAATTTCTTCAAGTTGGTAATTCTCTAGTCCAACATCCTCATAGTTATATCGTTAATCTCGTTCATATAAATATGTATATTCATTCTTTCAAATCTTCTAGAATATGTGTTTCTTCATATATTTTTCAAGATAAGTAGCTTTGATACTAAGTGTTGAAAATTCTGGTGCTTCTCTAGTCCAACATTCCCATAGCTATTGTAGTTAATCTCATTTACATTCATATCAATTAAGTATACTCATTATTTTGAATTTTCAAAATTTGGGTTCTCCACTTGTACTTCAAGACAAGTAGCTTTGATACCAAATGTTGAAAAATCATTTTCTTGTGAAGACAAGTGAGGAAAATGATTTTTTTTTTTTACTTAGGTCAACTTGACTACATAAAATGGCTACAATGCTAACGTATTTAAAGAACTGTTTAGGCATATTTCTAATATAAATAAAGAAAAAGGTCGAAAATTCTTGTTAGAACAAGCTTTCTTCTTTATTGAAAGTTAATATTACGAATGGATTGAAAGCTTTCTAACCTCTTTATACATTTGCGTGAGCAGGATGGCGATGAGATCTGGAGTTTGATTCTTAGAGATAAGGACTAAGAATGGTTACTGCTAGCAAACTTTATACATTGCCAATATTTTTACAATAGGAGACACAATGTATTAATTTAATCTTGGACTTCTTATCTTTCTCAGTACATGAACGAAATTATACATGCATCCTCATTGATTTCTTAATACATGAACTAAGTAGTTAACTCATGTACTTGAGATGAATCTAGTTTACTTTTTCAACAATAAGAATGTCATCCAATACATTATTAATCAAAGGTAATCGTCCGTCAAGGGAAAAATGTTGATACACCCATTTCCTTTCTCTTCGCATCCAAAGAAAGCCCAAAATTGTGGTGGGAAAGGTTTTTATTTTACGGCCCAAAATCTCAAATATTCATCAATTGAATCTTGTGCGTTGACAAAAAAATACTACTTTTTGACAAATGTTCTTCAGTCTAGAAATAACTTCTAAAGCAGCATAATTACCCTCAAATAGAGATATTATGTGCTTTAGAAAATAATAGGATATTATCATCATATGGTACATGTGAAATCTCCATCTTATTGCCTTCATCATCATCATCAATTCTGAATCCATTTATCCACCCCAAGCTAGTCGCTCTCAACATTTGACTCAATACCTCCGTAATCAACCCAAATAAAAAAGGATACTGGGTTGGTGTATATACCCAATGTGGGTGAAAATTAATTGGTAAATTAGTTATATGTTGTGTATTATCGATAATTTCTACATAAAGCGACAAAATAATATCTCGAGCAGTTACATATTCAAGACCCTTGACACAAATATATGCATCAAAATTTTCACATGGATTACTTCTCATTACAATTTCATTCTAATTCTTTAAAATTTCATGTACCAACTTTTGAATACCGTTATGGTATAATATTTATATAGGATTGGCACAGATTTTACACGTGCAATACATGTTTGTTCTATTTCTTCAAGTAAATATGTGCATGCGATTAGTCTCATTTTTTGTCGTGGATGCCCCATGGATAACTTTGTAAATATTGATTTCATACGCGACATACATGAAGGTACATTACTTTTTATTTTATTTTCATCATGTATATCAAAAGGTTTTATGTATGGATTTTTGATTAATGATTTCGCATATGAGATTGGTTCGCTCGATACGGATAGTGTATGGAGTGGGTCATATGTGATTAACGAATTTTGGAGCGTGATAGAGGGTGAATTTTTATGAGATTTAGATTGTGGCAAGCTTTTTCTAATAGAATGTTCACATCTGGGTGATTTCTTCTCATTTACCTAAGTTTTAGTAGACAGAATTATCCCTTATCTGTGCTGGTAGGAGGCTGGAATTATCTAATGGAATAGTCAAGGAACGTTGAAGTTTGCTTGATGTCACGCCGTCGAAAAAAAAATATATAATTGCCACATCTTCCAAGTCTTTTGGTCTAGGTTTGATGATTTTGAAATCGGTGCAGGCTTAGAAAACGAACAAAATTTATACTAGCATACGATTAGTCGGAATATGTCATGTAATATGTCTACTTTAGGTCTTATACTTCTGTAGAGTCTTTAGCCTTATTAGAGATTCTTATGCTAATAGGAAATATAGTGAACTTCTAGTTTTTTTCCTCCTTTTTTTTTTTTTTTTTTTAAAGGAATATTACCATGAAATGAATTTAAATGAGGAAACCTGGTCAGTTGTTACACCCTGCACTTGCAAAGCATGAGCATGCCACGTACTTCATCGTAATAATGGAGTATCGGAGACGTCTCATGAAGTTTTAGAAGGTATAAGCCATGGGAAGTATGTAACAACAAAGTAAAGGACGAATTACGATCTCGTAAGTTATAACCGAGAAGGACAGCCTTGGAACCAAAGGACATGACCATTATCAAGTATGATTAGTGATAAACATCATGTAATCAAAGTTCCGGAAGATTTTGGGACCAAGCAAATTAACGAAAATAAGTTTGTCGAAAAATTGGAAAAAGTTGGCAGAATTAAGGATGGAATTTTGGGTCAACTTTGGAGGGATATATCTTCAGGTATATTAGGAGTTTTAAGTTGTTTCAAAATCTTAAAATGAATTTCGTCGAGTCTAGTTTCCAATGCAACAAACCGTTCATCGATACGACGTCGGAATAGAGAATTATGGACGTTACAAGTCAAGCTGACAGAGCAGAAATGCGTAATACAGTACTGCTACAGTAACCGGACTGCTACAGTGCTGCTACAGTGAACACGACCTGAATTTCACCCTTATAAAAAGGGTAAGAACCCTCTTTTTTCACTAGATTTTAGCCCATATTTGCCCAGAAAATTCTAGAAAATTTGAAGAGGGAGTGAGGGAATCGAAAAGTAAGCAATTTTCAAGTGACGGAGTATTAATTGAAGCTCAGATAAACACATAGATGTGATTCTAGTATGGTTTTGCGGCGGATTCAAGGTGGATAGTGAAGATATCGCTGTTTTAACAAAAATAAGGTATGAATCTCTCCTTATTAATATTACTTTTGGTTTATTTACGAAGATAGAGTGATAAAATGGTTGTATAATAAAGTTGTTGGTTGAGAAATTGGACAAACATCGCGTGGGATGTTTTATGGAATATTTTGGTATTGATGATGATGTTGTTGATGTTGGTGCTGTTGTAGTTATTGTTTTGTTGATATTGTGATTTCGGCTATGCATATAAACAGGGGAGGTGCTGCCCGAATTTCGACAGATTATAAATGGATTTATTTGAAGGACTAAGACAAGCGTATAACGATGAGTCTAACGATTGTGTGAATCCTCTTAAATGTAGACTCACGAATTCGGACGAATAAGTGTGGATAACTGGAGGTTGAACAAGTATGTTAAGGCTAGACCCTTTCTTTCCAAAGGCATGATTCCTTTCTTGTGAACCCATACATGTCTCCTAAAATGTCCTTATTCTCAAAAGCTAGAGATTCATGATTCTTAGACTTCTTATGAGGCTAAAGATAAGTATGTTTTATGATGGCGATGATCCTATTTCTAGAAACTCCTATGTTATAATTCCCTACATATGTTTCATAACCTCCTTACTTCCAAAAGTTAAAGTTCATGATTCAAAGGTATGACTTCTTTCTTGATAATCCATAAATGTTTTCCAAAATGTCCCTATTTTCCGAGTCAAAGATTTATGATTCTATAAGCTTTTCTGACAACAACAACGGACATGTTTTTACAATGTTAATGACGATGCTAAAGATGAGAATGTTTTTATGATGATTACGACGATGATGATGATTTCATATTTAAAAGTCCCAAGCTTATGATTTCAATGTAAATATGAGAATGTTGAGTTATTTTCGTGATTTTCTTGATTTTTATTCATTGTTATTGATCTCGCCTTATAATAATTGTTCCTTCAAGGTGAGATAGAACGATGATGATTATTCCATAATATAATCGTAGGTTACTGACCTTACGTCACTCTGATGTATTTATAGCTCTTATTTGGCTCTCATGCATGCTTTATGTATATATATATATATATATATATATATATGTATTTTCTCACACCACGCCGCCCTATAATCGGTCGGGCATGGCACGTAGATGTGCACACCATTGCAGTGGGCATGTTATGATATTGCCCCGGACGCGGGCTAATGATGATAACACCGAGCCTTAATGGTCGGGCATGATACTATATATGTGACACCGAGCCTTAATGGCCGGGCATGATACTATATATATGATACCGAGCCTTAATGGCCGGGCATGATACTACATATATGACACCGAGCCTTAATGGCCGGGCATGGTACTATGTATATATATAAAAATATATTTTTTTAAAGGCTAAGCATGCATGGCATCCACCTTATGAGGCATCCAGATGTACAGGTTATCTCTTTTATTCCATGTTACCTTTCATGTCTATATTATGTTGTTGTTCATGCCTTACATACTCAGTACATTATTCGTACTGACGTCCCTTCTTGTAGACGCTGCGCTCATGCCTGCAGGTAGGTAGAAAGACGGATCAGACCCGTAGGTGTTCTCTCAGCGGATTCTCAGGAGCACTCCACTTACTTCGGAGCTGCAGTCTATTTGGTATTGTCCTTATGATCATTTGTATTCTATGTAGAGGCTCGTAGACGTGTGTGTATAGTTAGATGTTTTATAGCTCCACCGGTTCATATTGTTGTATAATATATTGGTGGCCTTGTCGGCCTTATTTTGAGCTCTTGATACTTTACTGTTAGCCTTCCCGGCTTTATGAAATACATTATGTTGTGGCGACCTTGTCGGTCTGCATATGTACATATGTGCTGAATGAGCGGATATTCCTATGTTGGGCCTTTTCTACGTGCAGATATTCTTTGAGTTATGGTTTATAATGTTCAAAGTCACGGATGAGTCAGGTGGTTCCCGGCCTACGGGTCGGAGGCCGTCATACTCCTGGTAGGGGTGTGACATCAGTGAGGTTCATATAGCTGATCTTTAACTTGTTCGAGATTGAAGGTATTATTGTTGCTGTTTGATATTCCATGAGCACATGTTTTAGCTATAGAACTTCTCGTTAGCACTGATAATCCAAAATTTGCTCAATGTAGAAGAACCAATTAGTCAAATTTAATCAACTTCAGAAGCAACTATTTGTTTTACGTAGTTCACTGATCCTCCAGTGTCTAAGGTAATCTTTTAAAGTTTTTGTTCAAGTCCAACTATTTTGAGATATATATCCAAAATAACTTTACTAACACGAGACAAATCAACATGGACAACAACACAAACTTTGTGGGAGTAAGCCATTGATGTTCAAACTTTGTTGTGTCGATATACATTCAATGGCATAGATGCTTGTGTTCTCGAACAACAGAAACTCGTGATAGAAAAACCTTAGAGAAATTGATATATATGTAAAATAAAAGGAGAATGTGTAAGGACCTTTTTAGCTTTTTGTATATCAATAGACTTTCCAGCTTTACCCAAATTCAAATAGAGGTTCTTAATACTTTGATTTAGAAAAAAAGGAATAAAGATGAGCTAGCTCGGAATATAACAGTGTCAACTTAAGTTCAAATTCCACGATTACTAAATTAGGAACAAGACTTCCCAATACTCCAGATAATGTTAGAAAAATAGGAAAAAATGAATTGAAGAAGAACTTTGCCGTGAAATATCACTGTCATTAAAGAGATGTTGTTTGTTTACTATTTGGGGAAATACAGGCGAGCCTCTTCAAGATGAACAAAGCCACAAGATATTGCAAGTTGACTCACGCTACTTTAGGGAAACTTAAACTTTGATTAAATTAAAGATTTTTAGAACATCGTTCTCTTTTATGAACAAGTATGCTAACACATTGATTAGGCAAAAGATTACCAAAAGAGCATATATGAGACTGTCTTTGCACATTATATATAGTTAAGTCTTAATCCAAAATATACTCCTAATACTTAGCACCTTAAGCGACACACATAGCAAATTAAACAGAAAATGTGCACTTAAATGTAGCATATTCTTTAAAATGGATCGCTTGGATCATAAAATCTCGAGTTATATGCTCATCCTAGACTAGTTATTTTAGTTGAACTTCTATGGCAAACGGAAAACACACATTAGAATCAACACTACATTAATTAATGGCAGATATCTAAAGACTCTCCCCAAACTTGGTCACCCCTTAAATTATCAAGTCTTAATTACACTACTAAAAAATCACTATTTTCCACTGAAAAATGTTAAGTGGCTATTCTCTGAATGTCGGTAGGAAAAACCTAAACAGTAGTCTTTTCAAACGAAAAAAATTAGAAAGTTTCCCAGTGTTTCAATGGAAAACTTGTTTCCCACCATGCGTTTTTCCACTAAGCTAGTTTAATGGGAATGATATGGGAAAATCATGTTTTATAACACAAATTTTCCACTGAATATCAGTGAGAAAAATCTCTGTTTCTAGTAGTGTTATTCCTGAACTTAGCTATTTGATAGCCTTTTAAGTTACTTCAAAATTCAAAAAGATACAAATTTATATAGTCAAAATGATTAAGCACGTAGATCTAATCCATATAAATACGTTAAACACCAAGATAAAATCACTAACACTTCAAAATTACTTACTAGGATCTATATATAGCTAGATAGAAAAGAAAAAAAAGTCAAAGAGATATTGGAAAGAACCTGGTGTTTGAATATTCATGGAGCTTGCTAGTACTGGAGAAGATGATAACACCAACCTCCGCATCACATAGGATTGCTAGCTCCTTGGCCTTCTTCAACAATCCGTTCCTCCTCTTCGAGAATGTCACTTGCCTGCTCGTTGAATTGTCGATCCTTCTTATCATTATCTTTCCTCTCCCCATCGCGATCTCTCTATATATATGTATGCACACGCATATATACAAAAAATCAGAAACATACACTTGTGAATCTAGTAGTACTGAGTTCATTTGAACCCATAACTTTTAGCCTAAACTTATAGGAGACTCATTGAAATTGTTGAAAATAGTCAAAAATGAATCTAAAACTCAAACAAGGTGATAGGTTCATTGGTCAAAACCTAGGTCCTAAACTAATAAAATTAAAATCTTAGATCCGGGTTTGTATTTGCAAGTCTATATGAGCATACTAAAACCCCAACACACACTGAAAAAAGGTAGAAACAAATACATGGGATGCAGTTTTTAGCAGAAATTTGACTGCACCTATTTGAACCTTATATGTACATAATATATATATAACTAGTTATATAAATAGTTTACTCTGAAGAAAATATTATTTATATATACTTAATTTGCACCTAGAATCACAACAGTTGTTTTCTGGATTCAAAATTTTGAATGCAGCTCTAATGTACGGATTTCAGAGTTGGAATGAGGAAAACGAGGGAGTTTTCCATTTGATTTTCCGAGGAAATTAAAGAAACGAAAAAGTGGGAAAAGGGGAAAACTTACTTGTGGAATATATTTGTACTGATGATGGAGACAAAAATGAGGGCTTTGCAGATTGCAGTAGTCTTCTTAGGATATTCTATATGAGGAAAGTGTATGTAATGTAAAGGATAATAAAGGGAGAAAGAAGAGTGGATTCCTTATAAAACCACTAATGGTATTTTGTGTCTTAATGCCACGTGTTCCAGTGAAATACTTGATTTAGTATATTTGATAAAAAGTTCTGAAAAAAGCGCCGCCGTCAATAGATCACTGACGCGTGGTAATTGTAGTGCTAAAATAGTATTCTTTCCATTTAAATAAATTTCCTTTTCTGTGAGATTTTTGGATGACGGATTTACCCCTTCATTGGGTGGGTTGACTGATGATTTAGGGTCGGCTTGGACATGATTTTTTTTTTTCTGGGCAATTCACAAAATTGCCCTTCTTTTGAGGTGGTCTTTAAATTTTGCCCCTCATATTTAAAATTTTTAAATTTTGCCCTTTGCCTAAAATCCATAGGTTTCAGGTTCGAACCCTCACTCAGTCAAAAATTTTTAAAAAATTCGCAAGACAGAGTTTAAATTTCACTATGTCCCCACCGGCATACACTTGTTAAGGAATTGCCAAAAGTTATGCCGGACCCGGTATAATTATGCGTTATGGGTAGACTTGGCATAAGTATGCCGGGTCCGGCATAACTTTGATAATTCCTTCACAAGTTTATGCCGGGTCCGGCATACTTATGGGCAAACTTTTAGTTAAGCCTTAACTAATGTATTTTCCTAGTTATGCCTTATGGGGTAGATTTTTAGTTAAGGCATAACTAAAAGTATGTCCCATAAGGCATAACTTTTCCTTAAGACATAGACTTTGTCTTATAAGGCAAATTTTTAGTTATGTCTTAAGGAAAAGTTCCGCCTTATGGGGCATACTTTTAGTTGTGCCTTAACTAAAAGTCTGTCTCATAAGGCATAACTAGGAAAAGACTTTTAGTTAAGGTTTAACTAAAAATTTGCCCATTAAAAGTTTGTCCATAAGTATGCCGGATCCGGCATAAACTTGTTAAGGAATTACCAAAGTTATGCCGGACCCGGCATACTTATGCCAAGTCTGCCCATAAGGCATGAGTATGCCGGGTCCGGCATAACTTTGGTAATTCCTTAACAAGTGTATGCCGGGTCCGGCATACACGCGACCCAAACCTTGCCTTGCAATTTTTTTTTAATTTATGCTTGAGCGGGGGTTCGAACCCAGAACCTCATGATTTCTGCGTGAGCGCTTAGGGTTGCAACCCGAAGGGAAAAAATTAAAGACCAGCAATATGAGGGGCATAATTTAAAGACCATAAATATGAGGGGCAAAATTTAAAGACCACCCCAAAAGAAGGGCAATTCGCGCAAAAAAAAAAATGTTTTTCGTCCTTATGTCTGGTACTCACATTTAGGCCCAACTAAACCTTAATTCGCGTCGGAAAGTTCCATATTGAGAAAATAAGATCTCTTGACCTCTTATAATTTGAGTAGAAGAAAATGTCTTTTTTAGATTTCTTATGTGTAAAAAATAAAATCTCTTGTAAAAAGGTCATAAAACTAAAAAAAAAAAAATTTGTAAAGGGCCAAAAATCCATTTCTCCCAGATTGGGGAGGTGAAGCGCTTCCTAACAAAAACGACTTCATACTTAGGGAGACTCGAACTCGAGACCTCTCTGGTTAAGGATGAAAGAATACTTACATTTGTTTGGTTATATATGTCAGGTTCTTACTCCAAACTTAATTTAAGTTCGAAAAACTGGTTAGGACCAATTTCTCTAGTTAAAACAAAATTTCAATTTTTCACAAGTAGAATGCACGTTTAAACACAAATTCAAAACTTACAAATATCCTTTTATAACTTAACATTAATTTTTTTTTTCACATATCACCCGGTTGATATCCAAATGACTACTTACTCTTTTGGGATTTTTATTAGTTAAGATAATAATTGATTTCATTTTTTTTTCACATAAAAATTTAGCACAAAACAACAACATACCCAATGTAGTCGTCCCACATAGTGGGGTATGGAGAGAATAAGATATACGCAGACCTTACCTCACCTTTATAGGGTAGAAATGTTGTTTCCGATAGATCCTCGGCTAAAAAAGAACGTAATCAAATGCAAAAATGTAACAGAAATCAGACAGCCAAATATGAAGACACATAAAAATTTAGCATGTTTCACAAAATGTTTGGTGGCCTATTTTCTTCTTCACATAAGTAATATACTTGTATAAGTTAAATGAGGATTTTTGTTTTATTTTATGTTGGATATATTATGAAACATGAGTGCAGAGAATAATAATGTGTGCATTCAAATCATTAAATTATAGAAATGAACCGTTATAGTTTTAAACTTTATGAGATGTTTTTCTATCAAACTAACCTTTCAATTGTTAATATAAAAAGATTCTTCTTGTCAGCAATATAGTACTCCATCTATTCTATTGTGCTACTGTATTTGACTAAACACGAATTTAAAATGTCTAACATGAGTTAAGAGTTGTTGGATCCATATTCCAATAAATATCTGACTTCAAAATTCAAATGTTATCATACGTTTATTAATGGAGACTTGGAGAGTTATACTTTTCAAAGACTTGAGGTGCTTTCTCTAATCTTTACAAATTGTGAAGTAATAGGTATGCGTTTATATAACAAATGTTATATTTGAAGAGAAGTAGTATTTGAAAGAGAAAAAAAAAAAGTTATTTTAAAACTGAAATTGTGTTTGGACATGCATTTAACTTCAAAACAAGTAAAAGTTTTGTGAGTAGAAAAAAATTACTGATCGAAATCACTTCTTCAAACTTTTTTAAACTTGAAACTCATCTTTATTTTTTTTTCAAAAATTGTCCAATGTATAATCATATGTTGCTTTGAAAATTCTTCTTGAAAAGAAAAATCATATCCAAACGGGCCCTAGTAAAATTAACAAATTTTATGAAATGTAATTTATTTGATGACAAAGGGGTATAAAGTAAACATAGATTATTATCCTTTAGAACGCCACCTACTAGTACAAGTGTACAACTGTACAAGATACAAAGATTCATCCACATGCCAATAGGACAGAGTAATAATGGCTTCTGTTTTTGGATTTTAAGGTTTTCTTTTGGATTTTAAGGTTACCAGGAAAGGAAGTCGTGCACCGGCCCTTTAAAAGTTCTAATTTTCATGGCAAATGTCTTTTGTTTGTCTCACTTATATTCTTCTCTCTCTTTCTCCAAATAAAAGTGGAAATAAAGAAAAAAGAAAAAGATGGAAAAGGGCGAAAAATAGAAAAAGAAAAAAAAAGATGTTATCAATGTCACATTGAAAATATGTAAATGATGAAATGACTTAGACATTAGATAAAGTAAATTTGAACTATCTGAACTTTTTGCAAATATCAGACATTTCACCTTTTTCCCATCTATTTTTACCGCTAAGCAACATCGTCACCAACCATTATCAATTTAGGTATCATCATCGTCATCCATTATTATCAATTACTGCCACACACCACCTAGAATCACCATAATCCTCAGCCATACTCGGCGTCGCCATCAACCACCACAGAACAATTACTAGCCACTATTTATAATTATCACCACCGATGTAGCCACAATTTAGCCTGCCAATTACAATCAACAATCACTACCATCACCCTTTTATATCGCCAATCACCACCATCCACTTACATATCGTGCCAACCACCGCTATCATTCACCATCATCATCAGCTATCACTATCATCCACCATATATAATTATCAAAAACCAACAACAACTATGGTCATTACCCACCATCGTAACCACTACGATCAGGTTTAAAAGTGCTTTTTAAATTAATTAATCAAAAATCCAAAATAAATGGATTTTAAAGCGTGGGCACCATTGTATCTACTACCCATAAGCACCACTATCGGGCAACACCACCGCCAATTAAGCACCATCCTCAATAGGCTAGAATTGATAATTAGTAATTTTTTGCATTTTGTATCTGCTGATTTTTAAATAAAAAAAAGTTTTATACATTCAGATGACGAGAAAATGAATAGCTTTAATTATGTAGTATTCAAATCTTCATACGACATCATAATATTCAGATGTGTATTCAAATTCAGACGTCCTAATCTTAATAAAAACAAATGAGACACACTTTAACTTTACGGATGACCTGTTACCCTCTATTCTTCTTCAAATTGAAACCAACACCCCCTCTCAGACCCAAAATCCCAAATTACCCAGTCATACACCCGCTTCACATCTGAATATTTCTTAAAATTTTCTTCCTTTTTTCATAAAAATTCCACATTCCATCTTCTTTCTCACCCTACATATCTCACGCCACCCTACCTCTTCCCTCTCCTTTCCAAATAAATCTTGCTTGCTGTGCAATTCCCTAAACGGAAAGTGCACCTTCTAAGCCCATTATTTAAGGTCTTCAGGGGCGGAACTAAAGGTGTGCAAGGGGGTTCAATTGAACTCTTCCTTGGAAAATTACACTATATATATAAGGTCAATTTGTTTTTTTATATATAAATATTAAGTTTTGAATCATGTTGACACAATATGAACTTCAACTCAATGGCTGAACGGCATAATGTTTAGCCATTGTTGCCAGAATTTGAGTCTCGCTAGAGGCATTCTCTTTAACTTCTTGAATCCCCTTAACAAGAGTCCCAGTTCTGCGCGCCCCTCGTAGAACCTTACAGGTTGTATTATCACTTGAATGTCCTTGCACTACATATTTGGCAACAAAAATTTGTTTGTTTCCATAGATAAGTTATTGTTGCAAAAAGTACTTTTGGCAACATTTTTTTTGTTATTGCATAAATTTTTTCCCAACGGTTGTTATTACAACGACGTGCAATAACTTTTTTCTTAGTTGCCAAAAGTACTTTTTGCAACAATAGTCAATACTATATGGCAACAAAATTAAATTTTTGGCAACAAAAAAAAGTTCATTTTTAAAAGATTCATCATATATGTCAATCATAAAATTAAGTTGTTGCCAAATATTGACTTATGCCAACTATATTATTTTTGTTGCCAAAAAAGCTGTTGCAATTTCTATACTTTCTTGTAGTGCTATACAAGTTGTATTATCACTTGCAACCCCTACTTTAGAGGTATTAATTTTACTTCGACCAATTATATAGGGGTAAGAGACTGTCCAAAATGTTAAGATCTATAAATAACTTTTTAAGATAAATTTTAGAGTGAACTTATATGTTTTCTCCATTATTGAACTATACAATTAGTACAGTATCCACATTGTGTATCAGAATATATAAATTCTTCGATCGAATATGTTTCTAGGGGTTGGGAACTAGTAACGTCTAGTTGGATGAGCTCCCACGTGAACAAGATTTAAGGAACCAGTAAGATTCCTCGTTACGAATGAACCATTCAGTGAAGAGAGTTTTAAGCAAAAACCAAGGAAAATTAATTAATTATGATCATTAGAGCTCCAACACTTCCAAGTAAAAAGGATGGACAAGTGTCAATCATCAGCAGAAACAAATATAGACACACACCAATGACCAAGAAAAGTGATTTCTACTTTCTATAATACCTTCGTACGATCCACCGTCCACGTTGTGAAAGTACTGTTTCTTATTTTGTTAATGAAGTAATTGTCTCGTTGAAATCTAGTTATCTGCTCTGTGGTTAATAAGATATCCTTATAATATAACTCAATTCCAAATACACTTTTTATTTTTTAAAATCAAATACTTATATACCTATATTCAGGGCGGATATAGAGGGGCAGGACGGTGTTCACCCTAACCTTCTATTGGAAAATTCATGTGATATCTCAAAAAAAAATTCTTGTCTAAATTCATTCCATTAAATATCATTCGATGAGTCTTATTATTCAAGTTGGCCAAATTCTTAATTAGTCATTATATGATTTAATGTTACAATTCATTGCCAATTATCTTCATATACCCAATGTCTGTTTTGTAGGATTATATACTAACAGAAAATTGATCCTTGAGTAAAATATGCAAAACGTATGACTCCTTGAATAGCCTTTATTGGACCCATTATTAGCCTAGCTCTTTATTATTGCAATAACTTTCTATTAACGTTGGAGTTGGGGGCTAGCTATTCTGATGAGGATGATCATCCTTTATCCATATATACTCAAGTTCTTTTCATTTGGAGTAGATGAAGATTAACAAAACTTCTTTCCCCCAAATTCTATTATGCTGGGTTTTCTTCTTTGTGAAATCTTTGTTAGATTTTGGCTCCTAGTTTTATACTGGAAGAGCTTGTTGAATCCTGGGGGATATACCTATACTGGGTGAAATATCCTTAAGGACAGTGTCTTAATTGATATGCCTTAAGCTTTCAAGAATTTTCTTCAAAGTTCGTGATCAAGTACTTTCCAACAAGGTTCATGATCAAGTATTTTCCATAAGATTTTCAACACCTTCTCGGCAAAATTACTTTGTATACATAAGGTAAATGTTTTTTTTTGTGTGTGTGTGTATATATATTTAGAATTCATTGAACACAAGAATAAATGTTGGATTAGTGGTTTAAGAGGTTCAAAATTCACTTCGAGATTCTAAGTTCAAATTCCAGACACTACATTGTAATATTTCGAACCCCGATCCTTGGTGAAAATCTTAGATCCACCACTGTTGTATTATGAAAATCCTACATTTACACCTTCTATGGGGTATATCCGTTATGAAGCATAGTAACAAGACATAAGTACCTAAAAAAAATTATTTATAATTTTATTTGGCTTTTAATAATTATATTTTTAATATACATACTTGTGGATATACCTCATACGGATGTACATAAGTATAGAATCTTTATAGTATAGAAAATATAAATATTTGATTTTAATTAACTCTAAAAAGTAATGGTTGGTCAATATGATAAATGGCTAAGACCATTATTATTATTATTATTATTATTATTATTATTATTATTATTATTATTATTATTATTATTACATGGGGGTAGGGGAAGGAGGAATGGGGGAGGGTATTACAACGTGGGGATTCGAAACCTCACTAACAAAATGAAAGTTCAGATAGTCAACCAACTACGCTGCTAAATCCCTACTTGGCTAAAACAAATGAAGAATATCTTTCTTGTATAAATATATATATATTCCTATTATCAGACTTTCCCATTTTACTTCACGTAAGCAAGGAAAAAGACTTTAACTAAAAAATTGTTTTTACAAACTTCAAACAAGGTTAGTGTTACATCCCGTATTTTTGAACGTCGGATTATTTGTAAGCTGAGGTGGGGCCCACACGTCAAGATTTTTTTTGGAACATCTGAAAAGTCATATGAATCACATATGTAAAGTTAAACACAACTCATGAAGGACTCTTGGGCCAAATCAAAGTGGAAGCGCTCCAAACGAATATTTTTAAGAAAACGCTTTCGGGTGACCTGACTTTGAGGGGCACAAACGGTATTATAAGTTTAGAATTTGGAAAAATACCAAGAAATAGAAGTTGTAGATAATTGAATTAGCTTTCCAACCATAGATCGTGGGTTCTCAAGTGACGTCGGTGCAAGGAGATATGGACGTTTTTAGGTCGAAAGGTCAGTGGGCCAGACCCAACTCGGGACCAACCGGGTTGGCCCAAAAAAATGAAAAGGAAAATTTAGGCCCAAAGAGAGAAGGGTGGCCGGCCAAGCCTAAGGCCCAACCCATGATTCTAATATTTCCCATGTGCTAAAATGAATATAAGGGTCATTTATCCATTAGAAAGTTCTTGAAACATAGAAGAGAAAAACAAAGCAACAAGAAGAGCAAATTAGAAGGCCATTCGGCCAAGTCCAAGGAATTTTCACCCCTCCAAATTTTGATCCAAAAATTATTATCTTGTGATAATCCTACTAATTCAAGGGTCCTTTACAACTTGTTGTAGTTATTTTGGAAGATAGGGAGCTTGTTTCTTCAAATTAACAAGTGGGTTTAGTGAAGAAGCTTGGAAGAACAAAGGTAAGATCTTGCTCCTTTTACTTTGGAATATATATATATATATATATATATATATATATATATATGTGTGTTGTAGCATGTAGAAATAAGTAGAAATTATGAAAATATGGAAGTTTGCAAAGTGGGTGTATATGGGTGCATTTGGCCGTGTGGTATGGAAGTGAGAATGGAATTGAATTAATTTTGTTTAATATGTTAGTTATGTTGTTGTGATCCTTATCATGTAAATGAAGGTTAAATTGTTTAAATTGGTATTGAAATGGAATGTAGAAGATTATGTCATTTTAGAATGATCTTATGATATTATGAAAATGAAGTGTTAAGGTGTAAATCATGATTATTGTTAATGAAACGAGGTGACAAAAATATGTTAGGAACGTTTATGTTGAAAGTTTGAAGTTTCGAAAGAATTATGGTTTTATGGAAATTTTGGGGTAATTGTAAACATTATGTTAAAAGAGAGGAAATGCTCCCGAATGGAATTGGAGTGATCTTGATTGTTAATGTATATGGAAATGTTGATATTGGTTTGAAAATGCAAGTTAGATTGGAAATTGTTGCATTATTGGAAAAGAAGACTATTTAAGTTAGAATGCGTTTCTAGTCGATTATTGATGTTGTTGGTATTGTTGTTGGTTTGATTGTTGATGTTTGGAGCCGAGTTAAATCTCGGGGATGTTGTATTTATAGGGGAGATGCTGCCCAAATTTCTGTAGAAAAGTGTAATTTAAGATTCATGTCCTAAAGGCTTGAAATTGATAGTTGGTAATTGTGACCAAAGGCAGATTTTGGAGAAAACTGGGATTGAGCTTGGAGAGGCGTAAGACGCGAAAAAGGTATGTAAAGCTATCATTTTCCTTCTCTTGGCATGTCCTAGATGTACTAGGTCTGAAATTGAGCCTCGGGGGATATTCTGTTCATAGAAAACTGAGTTTGAAAATGTCCCTTTTTCATTCAATAGAATTGAATCCTATAAGCATGTTTTGTTGAAAGAATTGTGTAAGCTTTCACAAATTGCCTAGAAAGTTACGAAATGTCCCTAGGACTCCATAGGTGACTCCATAAGCCTAATATACGTAATTGGCGCCCACCACTTCGGTTGTCCCGAGGTAGGCCCACTATTTCCGATTTTACCCTTTTGTATTTATGATTTGTCTTCGAGCGGTTCTAAAGGAAATGTTTTAACTACTCTTCTAATTACTAAATAAAAATTGTTTTAAATATTCCCTTAAGTCTTATAAACTATTTTAGCACATGGAAACGATCTCAGAAAGATTATTTCTCTGTAATCCACTATGACATCCGAAATACACTTACTATGATTCTGTCCGATTTCATTATTTCGATGTCTTATTGAGTCTCTGGAAATATATGATATTTTATATTGCATTTAGTCTCTCACTACTCCACTCGTGGATGCCTCAATGTTTCCCCCACTGAGCCCGGGCCAGGATATGTTGTCCAGCGTATTCCACTGCATTGTTCGCCGTGCCTCGATGTGAGGGGGCAGGTTCACTTGTACATGGGTTGTGGAGTATGCTGTGCCATGTACACACATTTTGATATGATATGATATGATCTGACATGGCCATCTGATATGATATGTTATGTTACGGGGTTATTCCCTATTCTGAGCATTTTGTGTTGTGGCACCAGTGTCGGGGTGGTGCCCACGTTCTGTCTACCGAGTCCCTTGGCGGGGGCCGGATATGATATGGCATATGTTTCTGTACACACTCTTCATGTTTTGAAAATATGCATTTGATAATCTGGATGTTACACTCATTTTCTGTACGTTCTGTTCCGGTTATGATTTTGTTTCTGTACTTCAGGCTTTACATATTCAGTACATATTCCGTACTGACCCCCTTTCTTCGGGGGCTGCGTTTCATGCCACGCAGGTACAGACGATCGATTTGCTGATCCGCCCGCTTAGGATTCTATTCTGCTATCTTGGAGTGCTCCTTTGTCCGGAGCCTATATTTTGGGTACAGACTCTTCTGTTGCACATATGTATGTTATTCAAGGGTATGACGGGGCCCTGTCCCGTCTTATGATTTGCTTGTTGTTCGCAGAGGTCTGTAGACATACATGTGGGTTGTGTATATGTTTTGGGTCGCTATGTTTTAGGATAGCCTTATCGGCTTCCACGCGCTATATCTGTTTTACTACAACAGTTAGTAACGTCATTCGACTTCTGTATCTGTATATTCTGCTTATTTACTGGTTTGGGTTATTGGGTACGTACGGGTGTCCAGCACGGACACTAATCGCGGCCTACGGGGTTGGATCGTGATAGTTCAAAACTGCTCTTAGAAGTCAAGCAGTATAGAATGCACCTCTTTATGGCCAATTTGGGAAGGATTATCCTAGGTAATATTAGTGGAGGTTATCATCGTGCCTCATGTTTTAATTAGCTCTAAACAAGAAAGTTAATCATTGGGAATCCTATAATAAATAATTTTCGTGTAGTTAATTGCTACCACCCATAATAATACTATTCTTCTAGGCAGATATTCCCCTTTCCTGGTTTAAATTAATCTGCTCGATAATTGGAGAATGAATAAATAAATATCGACCAGCTGCAAGTTGCAACGTCACATAATGCAAATGATGCAAGTTGCACAATAATTGACAATTATATATGGAGATTCTTCATTAGTGATCACGAACAAATGTTACAGAACTACATCAGTGGCTGCTGTCAAATAGTAACTGTTCTTTTACTGTTTTCTTTATCAAGAATCATAAATCAGATCCAAATAAAAAGAGATAAGTATATACGTATTGCTATAGTTAGCGTATTACAATTCGGATAACAGTTCAGTCTTCAAAGAAAATCAGGAAATGACGTGTGGTGTCCTCAAAAGTTTCCGGTTTTAAATTATTGTCCCCGCTTAACATTTTTTTTTTAAGAAGAATCTTTCTAAATCACTTCGTGTCAACGGGGCCTTCAAGCATCCAAAATATGCCGGGATTGAAAATGACATAGCGTTCCTGATAGAAAATGACGATAGTTATATTACAATTCGGATAACAGTTCAGTCTTCAAAGAAAATCGGGAAATGTCGTGTACATGGTGTCCTCAAAAGTTTCCAGTTTTAAATTTTTGTCCTCACTTAACAAAATTTTTTTTTGAAAAAAACCTTAACTTGCAAATATTCGTTATGAACAACTTTTTTTGCCCATCAGGCATAAGTTCTAACTTTTACCTATAAGACAGAATTTGTGGTCAATTAAGTAGGTTAATGCACTATCTTGAATTATCCTTAACTTCTGCCTTATATGCAAAAGCTAAAACTTATGCCTGATGGGTAACAAAAGCTTTGACTCTGTTTCCCATCAGGTAAGCCCGTCAACCGGTTCGGGTTAACCGGACCAGTAAAATCGGAATCGAAATCGGTTGAACCGGTTAGCCGATTCCGGTTAACCGTTTATTAAATACCGGTCCGGTTTCGATTTTTTTGGAACCGGAACCGGACCGGTAAAACCGGTCGAATTAAAAAAAAAAATTAAAATGTAGCCATTGGGTTGCTTAGTTGGACCGTTGGCCAACGGTCCATTTGCAAAAATGGTCGTTGCCAAATGGTCCTAAACCCACATTTTGGCCCCCCTAACTAGGGGTGGGCGTTCGGTTCTTCGGTTCGATTTTATCAAACTTAGGTTTGGCTATTTCGGTTTCGGTTTTTTGAAGGTGGACACCGAACACCGAACCAAACTAGTTCGGTTCTTTCGGTTTCGGTTTTTTGAAGTTTGGTTCGTTTCAGTTTCGGTTTTTCAATTCGGTTTTTTTGATATAATATTAGAAGCGATTCCATTTACACTAATTCATATTCTCAAAAGCAATAAAATATAAAACTAACAAATTAAAATCAAAATCAAACAAACAAGATACACAAGAACAGAAAACCATAACCATAATATAGGATTACTAGGTGTTATATACATACAATAAGAATAATTAAGAAAACACATAAAGGACATACATTAATCCTAAAGACACATCCTAGTCACTTTTCTCTGTTAAGGATATTTGATTTCTCAACTGAAGTGGAAAATTAGGGATACAAAAGCAAAAGAGAGCTTATTACAATTGGGTTTTTTTGGGGCTTAAACTTAATGGGTCTGGACTATTTTAATTTTTTTGGGTAATGTATAAATTTCGGTTCTTCGGTTCGGTTTCATCAAAGTTCGGTTCGGCTATTTCGGTTTCGATTTTTTAAAGGTGAACACCAAACACCGAACCAAACTAATTCGGTTCGGTTCTTTCGGTTTCGGTTTCGTGAAGTTCGGTTCGTTTCGGTCCGGTTTTTCGGTTTTCGGTATTTATGCCCAGTCCTACCCCTAACCCCCCAAACATTTTTTTAACACTTTAACCCATCCCCCACCCCTATATAAACCCCTCTCCATTTCCATTTTAATCCACACCAATTCAATCTTCTCTTTCTCTCAATCTCTCAATTATAGTTACTTTGCAACAATTAGCCACTTTGAATTTCTCTCAATTAAATATTATAAAGTCTTATTATAGTTTCAATTATTAATTTTGCAATTATAATATTGTTGGTGGAGTTGGTGATTTTTTACAACAATCCGAAGTAGCTTTGGTGGATTTGCAATTCTAGCCGCCTTCACTTTGTTGGAAATTAGCCCGACAATTTGGTACCTTCGTTCCAACTCTATCTTTATTTTTCGCAATTTAATTTACGCAATTTAATCCTAGCAATTTAATTTTTTGCAACTTATTTTCTTGTGATTTATTTGAGTGTGATTTAAATTAATTCTATTTAATAATGGCGAAGAGATTTAGACGCGGTGCCGGTAGTAGTGGTATTGTTAGGGGTGGGTTTAATGAGGAAACATTTGTGGAAGAAACACCTAATTTAGGTATTGATGTTGGTGGAAATAATCCACTTTTAGATCATGAGGCAATGCAGCAACATTATACCGACACTTTTAATGAAATTGATGATGATGATGATGATGATCATGATGATGAAACACAAGCCCCCGAAAATTCCATAGGAGATACATGTCCTGCACAATCACATACACAAGACAAACCGCCTAGAACTCGTAAGCCAACCGCTAAAATTTGGAAACATATGACTAAGGATAAGGAAAGCCAAACAACTAAATGTAACATATGTGGACAAGTATTTGCTTTTAGACAAAGAACTAGTAAGGATGGTGGAACGGGTACACTAAATGGTCATATGAGAAAGAAACATATGGATGTTTGGGTAGAGCAAACAGGTTCAAATGTAGGGGTATTCAAATGACGATAGACCCACGAACCGGTAAAAATTTTAAGTATGACAAGAAAAAAGAGCGTGTAGAAATAGCTAAAATGGTAGCTTATGATTATTTACCATTTTCCTTTCCTTCGGATTTGGGGTTTGTTACTTACATTCAACGTTGTTATAATACGTTATTTGAGGGTATTCCTAGAAGTACTTGTAGAGCGGATGTTATAGATTTGTATAAAAAATATAGATTTTATTTGCGCCATGTATTTAATTCTTTAAATTGTAATGTTTCTCTTACTGCTGATTGGGGTCTTAGTCTTAACAAATTAGATTTTTTTGCTATTACATGTCATTGGGTTGATGATAATTGGGTTATGCAAAAAAGAATTATAGTTTTTTTATATGATGAAGGGAAAAGTCGTCACGATGAAATTTTTTTAGCAGATTCAATGTCTACTATTATGAGATTTTTTAACATTTATAGAAAAACACTTTGTATTGCTTTAGATAATGCTTCTGATAATACAAAGACGATTGGTCTTTTAAAAAGAGAATTAAACCCTCTACTAAAAAATATTTTTCATGTGAGATGTAGTTGTCACATTTTAAACTTAATTGTCAAAGATGGTCTTGTGTGTTTTGACGATTCTATTCAAAAAGTTAGAGAGGCGGTTGCGTTTCTTTTTTGTAATGCTAATAAGGGAAGACTGAGAGATTTTAAGAATTGTTGTGTGGAAAATAACCTTAGACCTAGGAAAATTCAAGTAGAAATTGAGACTAGGTGGAACTACACTTACATTATGCTAGAATAAGCATATGAGTATAGGATTCCCATACAACAAGTTCACAACAAATATAACATTAATAAGAGAAAAGACATCATTTGACCCTTGAACTTGACACGAAAACTCAGTTTAGCAACTAAACTTAACTTGTATTTATTTACCCCCCTTAACAACTTTCATTTCAATTATTTACCACCCTGAAAAAATAATACCACTCTCACAATGGGAGGTGTATTACACTCGCGCCACGTCATTGCCACATCGTTGCCACGTCATTGCCATGTCAAAAATTACTAACCCTTCATTTTTTGTTTTTCTTTTATTATTTTTTCTCTTTCTTCTTCTTTCTCCTCAACCCGCCGCAGTCGCAGCCGCCGCCGCAGCCGCCATGCTGCAATTCAACTACTTCTAGTATCATCAAACTCTTCTCCTTCCTGAGTTTCTCAATCTCATCTACTGCAGCGGATGATCTAGAAGAACTCGAACTCCCAGCCTGATGTGTTGACTTTCGCCTCTGTATGTTCTTCAACAAATGTCTTTTTCCTCTCAAGAACCCTTCATTCGCAAACTCCCACCTGTCAGCTTCGATTTTGCGAAATCCCTGAACAACGTTAACCAAAAGTGATTCAAAATGAATTCGGACATACCATGAATACGTCATATTTCATTTAAAAATGAAACTTTTTACATAAAAACCAGATGCTAGCTGACAATTTTTCATGAGTTCCAGGAGCTGCATTTTACACTAGAAGTACACAATCAACAGATCATTTGCAGTAAAACCATATATGCATTACAAAAAAGCTTAAACAAGTTATTTAATTCGGAACCTTAAAATTCTACTTGTAGAATTAGATGAACCTCCTGCAGAGAGATGCTTTATCTACAAGCCCAAATCACGAACAGCGCACCTCTTTATCATTTTCCTTAAGAATCAACCACTTAATATCTTTACAAGGTACCAAAGAAAACCGAAAACTAAAGAAAAATCATTCCTCTAATGTTATTTACAACACGAAAAAAAAAACACTATTTACATTTACATCCCTAACAACATTGTTACCATTACAAATCATTACAACATAAACAATAATTTTTCCTCATCCTACCATAACCACCCATAAGAACAACACTCATTTCTTTAACCCACACCCACCACCACCACCATCATCACCCCACCAAATTTCATCCCATTCCTTCTCAAATTCGTCCAAATTGATTATTTTGGTTGTTATTGTTGGCTATTATTATTATTATTATTATTATTATTATTATTATTATTATTAGCAACCCCATTTCTTCCATAATCATTATTCCGTAACTTTATTTTTGAAAGAAACCAAAAATCAAAATCAAGAAACCAAAAAATAGTGAAAATGGTAAGAAAAGAATGATGAGAATATAGAGAGAAAGAAGAATTTGTGAAGAAGAAGAAGAAGAAGAAGAAGAAGAAGAAGAAGAAGGAGGAGGAGGAGGAGGAGGAGGAAGGTGGTGGGGGAGGGGCTGTGTCATGGGGTGGGGGTTGTGAAGAAGACGAAGGTGGTGGGGGCGGGGTTGTGGGGTGAAGAAGAGGGGGCTGTGGGGTGGGGTGGGGTTGTGAAGAAGAAGATGGTGGTGGGGGCGGGGTTATTTGGTGAAGAAGAGGGTCGGGGCTGTGGGGTGGGGTGGGGGTGCATTTTGATTTTATTTTTTAATTATATGTTATTTTTATTTTATTTTTTAATTATATGTTATTTTTATTTTATTTTTTAATTATATATATACATACATACATATATATATATCAGCGGGCCCACCTTTTTATATTTTTCACTCTCTTAATTTTTTTTTTTACTTTTTTTTTGTCACGTCAGCATTTGAGGTTGTATTTAATTAAGATGAAAGTTGTTAAGGGGGGTAAATAAATACAAGTTAAGTTTAATTGCTAAACTGAGTTTTCGTGCCAAGTTCAAGGGTCAAATGATGTCTTTTCTCTATTAATAATGATGATTGGTTAAATTTTACGCATTGAGAAGATGTTAAGGAATGTGTTGAACTCTTAGAATTTTTTTATAATGCAACTCTTGCTTTTTCTAAACAATTCTATCCCACGGTAACCGAAATTTTAGCCTACTTAGCGGAAATAACTAGAGTTTTACAAGAGTATAAACATAAACCCGGTTATCAAGCGGCTATTTTTGATATGACAACAAAATTTAAGAAGTATTTTTTTCCCATCCTAACTTTATTTATATTGGGTTCGCTTTTAAATCCTTGTTTAAAAGTATCTTATACAAAAGCATTGGTTAATCAAATTTATAAATTTTTAGAAATTGAAGAGGAAGTTGAACCATCTTTAGCTGAAGCGACCTCGCTATTGATGCCGAGTTTAGAAAAAGTTTTAGTCATTATTCTAATTTGGAAGAAAATTCTACACCCATTTCTCCACGCCCTGCTACTTCTCAAAGTAGCAAAAAGAGCTTGTCGGGTTTGTCGCATTTAAAAGTTTTACATTCACATCCAACTCCTTCTTGTAATGCAAACTTTGATGAATATCACTTTTATTTGATGCAGCCAAATGTAGATATCAAGGAACTAGATGATTTGGACGTCTTAGCATGGTGGAAGAAATACAAGGCAAGTCATCCGATACTCTCAAGAATGACTCGAGATATCCTTACGGTTCAAGTATCAACCGTGGCTTCGGAGAGTGTATTTAGCCAAGGAAGACAACAAATTGGAGACCATAGATACTCATTATCTGGATTTAGCTTGAAAGTACTAGTGTGCATTCGCGATTGGATTAGATCGGAGCGACGCAACCAAAACTTAGAAGCGGTGGAAGGCGAAGAGGAAGAGATTGAAGATTTGATAGCAAGTGGAGCGGACCAAATGGAAGACTTTGAAGATATCTCCATGGCCGAATATGATATGAGGGAAATTAACCAAATGATTGAGAATTGGTGATTTTATTATTCTACTATTTCTTTGCAACTCATGTATTATTTGCAAGTTAAAAAAAACTACAACTTGCAAATAAATGTTATCCAAGAATGAATAAAATATATGACTCATTGAGCTTTCTTCTATTTACTTGTGTTCATATTTTTACTTATATTAAGTTAGGAATATACCTAAAATATACTAATAATATACTTCTAATATACATCTACTTAAATTAAAAACTAGAAAGTTATATACTTGAAAAATAACTAAATATACTAAGAATATACTTATAATATAAATACACCTAATTTATAAAATACGAATTTATAAACTTAGAAAAAAATTAAGCTATAAATAACTTAAGTTATAATATATAAGTATATATAGTATACTGTCACGCCCCAAAACCCACCCTGGACGTAACCGGCATCCGACGTCATGAACAATATCGGAAGAACCTAAACGACACAATAATAACACTTGAACCCGCTAGGTTCAATACTCGCCTCCAATAGTTTATAAAATAAATGTAACATCAAGTTCCTTTTTAATAATCTTTCCTTATTAAATTAAACTAAGTTAAGTAACTGCATATATGAGGATCATAATTAAGGAATAAAATCAGCGGAAGTCTAATATAAGTAAATAGTCATAAACGTGGCAAACACTCATTGAGTCATACGAGACTTTGACAATCTACCCACAATTCTGACAACTATCTATGGAGCTTCTAAGAGAAACAATCATCTAACTTCGGGACGCAGCCCGGAAATCTAGAATAATAAATGAAACAGGAAATGTCCCACGAACAAGGATGTGGGCTCACCAAATCAACAACAGCAGCAAGTTCTCCTAAGCGTCGAGGGTAGCACGAACCTGCTTTTCTCCGTTACCTAACATACCATAAAAAAACAACAATGGTATGCCTAAGTACTTTCGTACTCAGTGAGTGCCTCGGGGACAACAAGTAATATAATAATACATAAAGAAATCCGTTCTGAAAGGATAGTATAAAAACAGTCATTTCACTTTGTGATTCTTAATATCATTTGTTAAACAGTTTACAAAGTCATTAACCAATATGAAAACAGGTATTCAGCATGTGTATCTCAATAAGAATTATCAAAACCGATTATAAAGTCTTTTGTCAAGTTACAACTTTCAATTATGCCTTTCAAATTGATCATAATTGTCAACAACAGTTCCATGAGAGATTACGAATATTACACATGTCGATACAGGCCCAAGAATCAATCACATCGAGGGGATGACCGTAGGGTTCCCTTGTCACAACGCACCACACCGGATTATAAAATTCTCGGTGACTACTCATCCTCCCGAATGTCTAGGCATAAACACACCGGAATATGAAATCCTCGGTGACCACTCATCCTCCCGAATGGCTAGGCATAAACACACCGAAATGTGAAATCCTCGATGACCACTCATCCTCCCGAATGACTAGGCATAAACACACAGGAATATGAAAACCTCGGTGACCACTCATCCTCCCGAATGGCTAGGCGTAAACACACTGGAATATGAAATTCTCGGTGACCACTCATCCTCCCGAATGGCTAGGCGTAAGCACACCGGAATATGAAATCCCCGGTGGCCACTCATCCTCCCGAATGGCTAGGCGTAAGCACACCGGAATATAAAATCCCCGGTGACCACTCATCCTCCCGAATGGCTAGGTAAAATCACATCCACAGAGTTTATAGCATAAAAGCCGAATTACAATTCATCCCAAGGTAATCACATCACCATTTACCATTAAGGTTCATTATGCCATATCGTAAAGATAAATCATTTCAAAGAATGTTTTGAAAACGTATAACTTCTTTACGAAAGATTCCATGTCCTAATTCATCAATGAGAATATCATTACCAACCCTTAACCATCATTATTCAGCATCTCCTATAGAGGAAAACATTCATAATATCACATACATATGTAGGGTTTGTTACAATCTAGGTTTAATGTGGGTTTGTCCCCTCACACACATTAACCATTAATCAAACCTATAATAGATTTCAAGAGTGTAAAACTAATTCATCATATCATTCAAAACATGATTTTATAAAGAATCGATCTTTCAAGAGAGTTTGAAAAAGAGACATATAAATTACCTTCATAGTCGAAAGGTTTTCCAAAATAGACATACATCCAAAATAAGGTTTTTAAAAGGGAGACATACATTAGGGTTTTGTACGAGAAGTTCACCCTTTTTATTCAATAAAGAACTTTCAAGAAAAGAAGTCATGCATTCCAAAATAAGATTTTCAAAAGAGACATACATTTGGGTTTTGTATGAGAAGTTCACCCTTTTTATTCAATAAAGAACTTCAAGAAAAGAAGTCATGCATTCCAAAATAAGATTTTCAAAAGAGATATACATTAGGGATTTGTATGAGAAGTTCACCTTTTTATTCAATAAAGAACTTTCAAGAAAAGAAGTCATGCATTCTAAAATAAGATTTTCAAAAGAGACATACAATTCACAACCAAAGAGTTCGTAAAAACCGATAGAAAGAGTATGCTCAAAAGAGACATACAAATTACCTTTATATTCAAAAAAGATTTTATTTTTAAAGAGACATACCTTAAATCCCGTTAAAATATTCCAAACGTAAGCTCCATGCTTCAAAGAATCATTCTACATCTAATTGAGGTTTGTACGACCAGTAAACTATAGATATTCACCAAATTCGCAGCTACTGTTCATAGCTGGAAACGCACAGCTACAGACCTCAAAATCTGATCTTCACCGTTCACATTTAAGACCTATATGTTGGAACCACTCAGTTAAATTTTGGGCTCGATCCAATGGTTAGATAAGCGGGAAACGTCAATTTAATATGGCTAGTCAGAGGAAATTCTACAGCAAAAATACTAGGGTTTTGTTTTTAACAAAGTGCATCTAAATCAATCCTATTTCATGATTCTACCAACTATCCCATGTCTAAAACATAATAATAATTCCATATATCCATAAAAGTGTGAGGGTGTTACCTTTTTGAAGAAATCCCAAAGCTTCATCCCATATTTGACCTTGAATGAAGTTTCCACAATCTATCGATTTCATATAATGATTCGGTGTTAACCTAGTGATTAGCTAAGGTAATTAACTTAGGGATTTGAGTAAAAACTCACCTTAGAGAGATTATATATAGCTCTGGTGGAAAAACCCTCTCCTTGGACGTTTTTGGGTTGTATTTATAGGTCATTATAAAGGCTTGGGCTTTAAAACCTAATCCTACAAGAATCGGGATTTCCATTTTACACAGCTTCAGTACATCGGTCATAACTTTTTACTCACACGTATGTTTGGGATGCTTAATATATTTTGAAAAGGTATTTTAATTCCCTACAACTTATATGTTTTGAGTTTTTCCAAATGTCAAACGCAAATACCCGAAAAATGGACATAACTGGAAACTGTCTCAAACTTGACGAATTTAAAGATTTCTAAGGA
Source organism: Lycium barbarum (assembly GCF_019175385.1). Classification (NCBI taxonomy): domain Eukaryota; kingdom Viridiplantae; phylum Streptophyta; class Magnoliopsida; order Solanales; family Solanaceae; genus Lycium; species Lycium barbarum. The sequence goes on along the minus strand of NC_083343.1, from coordinate 120,725,026 downwards.
ACTTCCTTATCTCGTTTGACCCCGAAAAGTTTATTTAACACCATTATCCATCCCAAAGGGATCCAAAACGTTAAAATGACATCTAAACCCCAATTATTTCACAATGACACCTAACTCGGATTTACGTGATGTTACATATACATATAACTTAAACATATATATATATATATATATATATATATATATATATATATATATATATATATATATGTTTAAGTTATATAACCTAAGTATATTGATATATATAAGTATATTCTTAGTATATTTTAGGTATATGTAGTATAACTTAAGCATATAACTTAATATATAGATATACGTATATGTTGTATTGCTGTTAGTCAGTAAATATATAAACTTTACTTATAAACTTATATAACATATGTAAATATACCTACAATATACTAATAAATACTATATATATATATACCCTATACAAAAAACAAAAACAAAAAAGGTTTTGGACATTTTTGAACCGGACCGGTCCGGTTTCTGTTATTTAACCGGTAAACCGGAACCGGTTAAACCAGAGCCGGCCACTGGTTCCGGTTTTTAAACCGGAAACTGGCCTGTTTGTTAACCGGTCTGGTTCGGTTCGAACTGGTTAACAAGTTTACCATCAGGTATGAGTTTTGGCTTTTGCCTATAAAATAGAACTTGTTGTCAATTAAACATGTTCATTGCCTTGAAATATCTTGAACTTCTATCTTATAGGCAAAACTAATCTATATCCACAACTTATGCCCGAGAGACAACAAAAGCTTTGGCTGGGAGCTATTTTTGAAAAAAATATTATTAAGCACGCAAAAGAAAAAAAAAAGGTCAAGATGACCCTTATGGCAATTTGTGAACTTAATTTGGGCCTTGGCAGTTCTCCAACAACTAAGTCCAACAAGCCAAGCCTAGACCACTATAGCAGCCCAATCAAAGTCGGTCAATAAATCCTACATCTGTGCGCGTCCCTAACATGCTCATTAAGAGAGAGTGGAAAAGAGGCTCAGCTTACCAATCATAAAAATTCGATCATTTGATCTACCAAATATATAAAAGTCCAATACAAGAATCTCAAGTTGTTTTCTATTCAAGCAAACAATTGAAATCTGAACTCAATTTATCTGAAAATTTAATTCGAATGAAATTAATTCTATATAACCGAATGTTACTATATATTAGAAAAGCTTTGGTTTCGACGTGTCAGCTTTATGGCATTAAATTCCTATCTAATGGGCATTTTAGACAACGTGTCTCAGCCTAAAAGCTAAACAGCCACCGCATCAGTGTAGGGATGCTTCTGGTCTCTGGATCGATGTATACACTATACACCAGAAGCTCCATTTCTCTCCTTAATCGTGGAAGCTGCGATTCTCCCTCTTCATTCTCTATATTATGTTCTTTTCTTCTTATTTCTGCCGTTAATTCCTCTATTATTTGTCGAACTTTCTCTATTTTGGTTTCTCTGATATTTCAATTCCGCATTTTAGATTCAAGTTTTAACATGGTATCAGAGCAGGTACTCGAACTAATCAGATTGAGACTTGGTTGATTTCCTGTTACTGTTCTTCAGTTGTTCTTCTCCAATTATTTATAGGGTTCATAGCTTCTGCGATTTTGCCCTATTTGTTTGCAATTATCCCTAATTCTCTTTAATTCTGCCCTAATATAGTATGTATGTATGTGTGTGTGTATATACACACACATACATACGTATACACACACACATATATACATATATATACACACGAGATTAATCCACCAATGGTTCAAATTTAGCATTAGTATACGGAAAATGCCCAAGTATACCCCTGACGGTTTGTGATTTG